>NW_007378137.1:120252-150541 GCF_000475195.1 Diaphorina citri
AAAAATAAATAAATAATAAAAAAAAATAAATAAATAAAGCGAAGATCCTATCCAAAAATGTCGGCCGTTTTGAAAACGCGAGACATTATGAAGCCTCTGGGCTTGCACGCCAGAAGTCCCGGGTTCGATTCCTGGTCGAGTATCGCTTCTACTTACATCCAGTGTCTTTCAGTCTTTGTATGGTGTTGGCCAGAATTCGGACGCAGCCCAGAAACCCTCCTCCTTGTTTCTTATGGATCTTCTTGTGATTCCATACGCTGATTGTGATGCCATCGCCTTTCCCAATGTATCTGAGAAGAAGAAATAAAAGGAATTTTTAATGGGGCTCAACCACTTTTTTTTTCTTCGCTGATAAAGGAAGTTCGAAACACGCTGATCTCAATAGAAATGCTTAAAATTTCATTTGAGGCTTCCTAAGAGGAGAAATCTTCGTTTGAAATTTTCGAATTTTGAAACGCCAATGCACTTTTTGGGTATTTTTACATCGGAATAGGACTCTATCTCGAAAAAAATTGTCATTTGGTTGAGCCCCATTGTGTTAAGATTACTCTAATGCTTGGCACAAATATCGTTCCCTAATTGTTACACCAAGATAAATTTCATGATTTGACTTGGACTCGAACCACCAACCTCCAGATCCAAAGTCCAACGCGTTAACCACTGCACCACTGAGGTTGGTCGAGAAGAAGAAATTCAAAATATGTCATCAAAATTCAAAGTCAAGCGATACATCTAGTGATGGGTAAATACCCGGGTACTTATTTTTGGGGTAAATACCCTGGGTATTTACCCGGGAATACCCAATTTTTATAAATACCCGGGTATTTCCAAGAAGCGCCTCAGTCGAATTGTGCCCGGGAAATTAAAAAAAAAATCAAGTGACCACACTGATCTTAGCAAACGGATCTGGTAACCGGAATAAATCCTTGCGAGCTAAATTCCTTGCACACAACACTGGAACAGAAAAGACAAGAAAAGACACGATTTAGCTAGATCTCTTGGATGCAATGCTGGAAAAGACATAATTTAGCTAAATCTCTTGTACATCATAATACTGGAAAAAAGGCATAATTTAACTAAATTTTATGTACATAACACTGGAACAAGACAAAATAAATAGCCAGCCTAGTTAGCTTGGTGAGTAGGGGGTCTGCCTTGTAAGCGCTAGGTCGCGGGTTCAATTCCCGCCCGGGGCGGAACTTATCCTGAAGAGATAAAGTCGTTCCAGGAATAGCTGGCTTTCTCCTACCCTGTCTTCCTTCTCTCTTCGATTTCGAGACGATAAGACTTTAGCAGTTACAGTTCCCTCTATCAAAACTCTTTGGGAAAAAAAAGGCCACTATTGTAGGTATAGGTACAGGGTATACACATAAGTTACATATTGTTTTTGTCCATGTAGGTATGTAGAAGTGTTAGGGCCGAATTTAATCAATACCAGTGTCTCGCGATCTTTATAGTCACTCGCTGAGATTCTCGAAGGAAAATTATATTTTATCAGCTGACGGATTTATAAATTAAGCTAAAAGCCTAAAAGGCAGATAAGACTTATCAGTGACCTACCATAAACCATGGTCCATTGACTCCAGCCTATACCCTCAATCATCTACCAACACCGAAACCACCGTCGACAACAGCAACAACAATGTCCGATCAATTTAGGTTTTCTTGTACTCATAGCAGTCATAGCAAGCAAGTCAGCCTAGTTAGTAGCGCGTCTGACTTGTAAGCGCTAAGCCGCGGCCGGGTTCGATTCCCGCCCGGGGAGGATTTTATCCTTATCAGATAATGTTCGTCTTCCTTTTCTCTTCGATTTCGGAACGATAAGACCTTAGCAGTTACAGTTACCTCTATCAAACACCTTAAATAAATCTCTTGTACTCATAATATCGAATATATGAAGGAGCAGGCACGAAAATACGATAGCACTTTCTTAAAGAAATTTAGCTTACAGAAAAATCATATTTAAATAAACTAGTCATACACTTGACGGAATTCAGCTAGTAAAAATGAAAAATATCACAACTAGAGAGCAGCACTGTCCAGTACATGGGAGGGGTTTTTTGTTACCGCGATCCGCCACTGCAATAAAATCAAGAACGCTACCACCATTTTGTGGGATTTTTTTTTTATGAATCAGGGACTTTTGCAAAGGGAATTTATTTCATGGGATTTTTTTTGCCATGCAGCATGTCCCAGGTTCGATTCCCATAGTGAACAAAACATTTTTGCACTTATGTGTTTTGATTGCTCTACTCTCTAGTGAATTTAGAGGTTTCGTGTACATACTGTTGATCCAGCGCCTATATTTCCCTTAGGCCGCCGGGGGCCACAAAGTAAGTTTTGTAGGAGTCTGCCTAGTGCCTACCTGATATGTACCTACCTAATGTAGGAAAAACCCAACAGGTAGTAAAATAAGTACACTTAAGTAAGCTAATAAAGTAAAAGAAAAGCTCTATGTATTTAGTCAGTTACTTACATAATCATTAATCAACACAGCTCACTTAAACACATCTCTTTTGTTGTAGATTGAAGTTAAGTAAGTACCTACCTACCTACTTATTAGGATCCATTTTTTTTCCTCCCCCTTTTTTTTCAAGGACTAGAAAGATAATATTTTCATGGGTAAAATAAAAGAGCTAAAGGGAATAAGCAATGTGATGTCCCCAAAGATACAAGTGAAGGAATGAGAAAGAAATGTATTGATTTGGTTTCATTCAATGCAATGAGATCAAATTTTATCAGGATCCATTTTTCTTCCTCCCCCTTTTTTTTTCAAGGACTAGAAAGATAATATTTTCATGGGTAAAATAAAAGAGCTAAAGGGAACAAGCAATGTGATGTCCCCAAAGATACAAGTGAAGGAATGAGAAAGAAATGTATTGATTTGGTTTCATTCAATGCAATGAGATCAAATTACAACTACCTAAATTACTAGAAGAGACGAGAGAACTATTAATGCCTTAGGGGAATATGTGTGTCCCCTCTCACTAGCTCTCTGACGAGGGAATTCTATCTGTCAAACTCATGTGGGAGGGCAGAGTAGAGATACATTGGAAAACCATGTAAGAAATTGAGAGAAAAAAATACCTACACTTCCTGTTAGAAAAAAAGAGTAGGGAGAGGTAGGTTTTTACATATGTAGGTAGCTAAAAAATAAATAAATAAAAATAAAAAGGGGCCTCTTTACCATCATCATTTATTTATGTAGGTACTTGAATATTGTTTGGTAGCACTGTATTACAATGCTACTTGGTGGTATTGAACTTTACAGGTATACAGGTCTGTGTCATATTCATATCATATCATGCTCATCCCCCATAGAGTACCTACTGCCCACCATTATATAGATGAAAAAATGACATTCACCACAGATAAATATTTTCAGGGCTATTGAAAGATATGATACAGAAATTCTTGTAAAAGTAGAGGCCTCTGAGCTTTTGTTCATTACTTCCCTACTAATCAATTCAATAGTTATCTAGGTAGGTATTCTTGGATATTTTTTATTATTAATATTTCATGCTTTTAAAAGGCAACTAAGTACATAGGTACATACACAAATTCTTAGAAATAATGAGGATTGTCATATCTACCAAGACCTCATTAAAACAGCTATGGAGCTCGATAAATATGGATACACCAATAAGTTATTAAAAAAGCCACTTATGGCACTCGATAAATATGGATAAATTCTATTGTTTCATTAGATTCCTTTACCCTATGAATCATCCAATTTCAACTTTAATCTACATCTCTATATTAAATTTGTTCATCTCAGACAACTTACTCTACTGTGTGGTTATGTACCTACATACTGCCTACCTACCCCACAGGTTAAGTTACCATTTCAATGCCAAACTGTGCAAACAATAAATAATACCTAAAAGCCTAGAAGAGCGTGGAAAATGATGGTCCATTTTTTAATGCTTTACACACATCTGCAATGGATGACACAAGTTAGTGTGGTATAGGTATTATTTTGAATACAAAAATTGCTTAATAACTGAAGTTTAACCTAACAAAAGCCTTTCACAAACTAGGTAGGTATGTAATAATCATTTTGAAAAAAAAAAAAAAAAAAAAAAAAAATGCAATTCGTGTATTTATATTCACTCTTCGTTTATATGACGAAGAAAACGAAGCTTTACTTCAATTACCTCTTCAGATTTTAATGTCAACTGTTAATTTCCACCTGAATTGATAAATCGCCATCGAGAAATTCTGATAATGACGGAAAGATGGGAGCTTGAAAAGGAAGGGTAGATGGGTAGAGCCAGGTTTAGGCCACTCCATGATCTTGATCCTGCCCCAGTCGCTATCAACACCAGCGATCGAAATAGTTTTCCTTGTACAACCCAAAATCAAAGCCCCCTGCAATTACAAGGATTAGGCTATCATTCAGGCGTCCTTGATGTTCACTCTTCGTTTATATGACGAAGAAAACGAAGCTTTACTTCAATTACCTCTTCAGATTTTAACGTCAACTGTTAATTTCCACCTGAATTGATAAATCGCCATCGAGAAATTCTGATAATGACGGAAAGATGGGAGCTTGAAAAGGAAGGGTAGATGGGTAGAGTTTAGGCCACTCCATGATCTTGATCCTGCCCCAGTCGCTATCAACAACAGCGATCGAAATAGTTTTCCTTGTACAACCCAAAATCAACGATCTTGATCCTGCCCCAGTCGCTATCAACAACAGCGATCGAAATAGTTTTCCTTGTACAACCCAAAATCAAAGCCCCCTGCAATTACAAGGATTAGGCTATCTTTCAGGCTAAGCTTGTATCCTCATTGAGCAGTTTTCAAATCGGAAAGTTAGGGACTCCAGTATCAACCTTTTTTATGCTCCTCTGCAGCTCAGTTGTAATTTGATATGCAATTTATTATTACCATAACATTCTTGTTTCATCATGGGCCATTCTGTAAGCAGTTTTCAAATCGGAAAGTTAGGGACTCGAGTATCAACCTTTTTTATGCTCCTCTGCAGCTCAGTTGTAATTTGATATGCAATTATTACCATAACATTCTTGTTTCATCATGGGCCATTCTGTTTTTGATGGGTAAAATTTTAATATCAGAATTTCCTTAGGTACCTATAAACATTTTTTCTTTCCTTTTTTATTTAGTTTTTTGTTTCTTTACCTACCAAATAATAGATGAATTGTACATGGTGCACCAGAAAAACACTGACAATGGCTTAGGGTAGGTAGATCTAATCATTTCCAAGGTTCTGTCGGTCATTTTCCTAAATTTGGCTTTGTTTTCAAGAAAAATCTAAAAACCACTCTTCCAAAAATTACAGACCTTTTGTTAGTTTTTAGGTCATTAGTTTGCATTTCAAATGATGAACTGTTTTTTTTTTTTTTTTTTTTTTTTTTTTTTTTTTTTTTTTTTTTTTTTATATGTTTTAAATTCCCCAAGAGATTGGTAAGTTTTCCAAATTTTCATCCATCTTTATGGTATCAAACTTTTCCATCCACCATGGGTAATTTTTATTTACCTACTCACAAACCATCTTCTTGTAGCGGCCAGTTTTACGTCCTTGATGTTCACTCTTCGTTTATATGACGAAGAAAACGAAGCTTTACTTCAATTACCTCTTCAGATTTTAATGCCAACTGTTAATTTCCACCTGAATTGATAAATCGCCATCGAGAAATTCTGATAATGACGGAAAGATGGGAGCTTGAAAAGGAAGGGTAGATGGGTAGAGCCAGGTTTAGGCCACTCCATGATCTTGATCCTGCCCCAGTCGCTATCAACAACAGCGATCGAAATAGTTTTCCTTGTACAACCCAAAATCAAAGCCCCCTGCAATTACAAGGATTAGGCTATCATTCAGGCTAAGCTTGTATCCTCATTAAGCAGTTTTCAAATCGGAAAGTTAGGGACTCGAGTATCAACCTTTTTTATGCTCCTCTGCAGCTCAGTTGTAATTTGATATGCAATTTATTATTACCATAACATTCTTGTTTCATCATGGGCCATTCTATTTTTGATGGGTAAAATTTTAATATCAAAATGTCCTTAGTTCCTTTTTTATTTAGTTTTTTGTTTCTTTACCTACCAAATAATAGATGAATTGTACATGGTGCACCAGAAAAACACTGACAATGGCTTAGGGTAGGTAGATCTAATCATTTCCAAGGTTCTGTGGGTCATTTTCCTAAATTTGGCTTTGTTTTCAAGAAAAATCTATAAACCACTCGTCCAAAATTACAGGTAATTTTTAGAAATAAACAAACGTAATAATACACTGATGATGGCGTAACAGCCGAAATGGATCCATCTGTAATTTAATAAAAATGTACGTAAAACATAAAGCCAAGTGTTTTTACTCACCCAAAATCATTTTTAGCGTTTGAATTGTTTTACCAAATGTGTGTACCAACAAATAAGAAATAAGTTAATACAAACTTATTCCTTTGATGAAGAAATAAATTGTCATATTAATTGGAGGACACACTTAAGGTTCTAAACATTAGCTAAGTACTTTAAGTTAAACCAAACCTATGTACATAGTTGGTTGATTCTAAACTTTGGTTTAAGATCGTTAAGTCAGATTGCTTTAACAATTTGTTTAGATCTACGTAAACGCTATCTTTGAGTTTAGTAACCACCGGCATTGATGAAGCTACATATTGATTGATACCAACCTCAGTGGTGTAGTGGTTAGCGCGGTGGACTTCGGATCTGGAGGTTGGTGGTTCGAGTCCAAGTCAAGTCATGAAATTTATAGCGCGGTGGACTTCGGATCAGGAGGTTGGTGGTTCGAGTCCAAGTCAAGTCACGAAATTTAGCGTAGTGCATTGAGCAGGGAACGAAATTTGTGACAAGCATTTATGCTTAACACAATTACCTTCTCTCTCTTTTTTTTTTTTTAGATTTTCTTTCACTCAAGATGGAAGAGTCGAAAGGAGGAGGTGGGAGTTCTCGCACCCGTGAGGACATGGAGTTAGGCGATATTGAAGTACTGTTTTTGCTGGCAAGTTTAATTCTATCTACCTCTATGTCTGATGTCAATAAGAGGGATATTCTTCTTCTTTGCCTTTTCCCATGTTCAGATGGGGTTGGCGTTTGTCGTCGGCCTCTCAATCAGACTTAGAGTGATCGCTTTGAGGACAACTGGTTTTGGCTAAACAAAATTTTCCGCGTGGATGCCCTTTGCACTCAACCTTCGCTATTGATATAGCGTGAGGAAATTTGGACTAGTCTACTCCCTGTTTATAGTCCCCTAGACGCTGATTTACTAGGTATATGTTTATAATCCCTCAGCCAGACAAAGGGATATTGAAGTACTATTTTTTTTCTTTCTTTTTTTTTTTATTTTTCAGTAAAAGCAGCAACGTACTGAGCGAATTTGAACCGGTTGATGAGTTGAGCATCATCGGTTACGTTGAAGAAACCGATGTTAGTGTTGTATTCGAAGCTAATGGTAAGTGACTCGATCCCGTAATAATAATAGTGCTTATTTATACTGCTCCCATAGGACTGAAAAGTCCCTTTACTCCAGCAGTAGGCTACTACTATTATTGTGGTCGAGCAGGGAACGAAATTTGTGACAAGCATTTATGCTTAACACAATTACCTTCTCTCTCTCTCTCTCTCTCTCTCTCTTTTTTTTAGATTTTCTTTCACTCAAGATGGAAGAGTCGAAAGGAGGAGGTGGGAGTTCTCGCACCCGTGAGGACATGGAGTTAGGCGCTCTGTATAAAAAACCAACTGCGTCAGAAAGTAAACATTTGATAGTTTCTTCTACTTGTACCTTGTACCCCTCTAAGTCAAATTCCGACCCATCCTTTTTTTTTTCTTTTTTCCGTTAGATCAGCACCAAACTTTTTTTTTCCATTGGCATACATATTTGATGCTGGGATGCCTATTTCAATCTAACCCAAAGACCCAAACCCAGCAACACAACCTAAACCCAACTCAAGTAACCCTTTTTTTTTAAATTATTATTATTATTATTATTTTCAACAAACCATTTATATTTGAACATAAGCTTCGTTTCAAAAATTCAAATTGTGGGCACATTTTTTCCTCTTAAAGTCGTAGAAGAAAAAGAAAAATTCCATTGGTCCTCATTTTTTCTCCTCTATGACTTTGAAACATGACCCAAGTAAGCGCAACTGATCTATTGGTTTAAATTTTTGAAATTAACAAATCAGATTTGCTTAATCCAAAAGGTAAACTTAAACCGAGTTCAAAGTCACATTTTGGCTCCGGCCATTATATCAAACTTTATCTACTTAATGTCTCATTTCTTCTCCCCCCCCCCACAGAGGCATGTACGTCACCTCAGAGAAGTCCCTCGAGGGCGGCTCAAGTGGTCGCCGCTCCTCCACAGAACACTCACAGATCGGTAAGTCGCGCCCCTTTTAAAATAAATTTATTAAATCAGAATCAGCTGGCCAAGATGAGGGATATTTTGTAATCCTTGATCGATATGTGGGACTTTTTATTTTCAAACCTCTCCCTCGTTCTTGATATTTTCAGAGTAAACAAAAAACAGCTGATTATTACATGAAGAATCAATCAGTGCTGCCACACTAATTACCATCACTACCCGAGTCCTGTTTCGACTTTGGCGAGCCGCCCTCGGCCGCCAATGAAGCCGCCACGCCCCAGGGTCCGAAGGCCGGCGTGGGAGTGGATGACAGGGTCGCATTGTACCCGGAACAGTACCCGGGGAAAGTGTGCTCGCTGTGTAACCTGGGACAGCGGAGTCAGCTGGGCCAGGGTCCATTGCTCAGGTGAGTTAACTGAGAGATCTAGTCCACTACTCGGAGATAGAAGAACAGACTACTTACTGATTTTTTTTATTATTATTTTTAGTCCGTCCTTTATTATTACAATAGTAATAAAAAGGGACGGACTATTGTATTCGCTTCGGTGTCTGTCACTCTGTCCGTCTGTCTGTCCCCATTGAAAGACTTATCCAAACCTGGTCGACCTATATATCAAATTAAAGGTCTTTTTACCAGGAACACGAAAATGGTGGTGCAAATTTTGTCCAGAAAACCTTAAAGCCATAAATCAAAAAAAAAAACTGGTTTTTGAGGGATTTTTGTCACATTTTCTCACACAAATGAGCTCTGATCTTGAAATTTGTCGCGACGACCTATGAACTCAAAGCGAGAAAGTTTTATTTGTCTGAAATCATTTAATAAATCATTTTCATCTTCTCCGGAACTCCATAAGAAATTGATACAAATATTCATGTTCGTTTTGTCTCGAAGAAAAGCTTACCTGAAATTATAAGCGTCAAATGAAAATGGTGGAGTCTCCATTTGGGAAGCCAAAATGTCTGTTTTTCTTGTATAGGGCCGCCGGGGGCCACAAAGTGAGTTCAAAAACTCGTTTTAAGTTTAACTTTCGGATTAGAGTACTGTAAAAAGATCGAGTGCTATTCACTATCCATAGCTGGAGAATAAGGTGCTATCTGGGCTAATTGGTCCTTGATCATATTTTCGAAATATTACTTCAAAGATTGCTTCCGCACCTTGAATGCACAAGTTCTCGATGGATCACTGATGTTAAGCAACGTTGCGCTTGGTTGGTATCCGGATGTATAACTTTTTGCCCAGGCCGTCTTTAGCACTCGATTGACTTTTGATATCTACTGACCTCTATCATCTACTGCGAGCTAAAAAAAAAAAAAATTCAATAGGTTGTTGGCCAAATTTCAGCTGGCCACGGACACAATACAAACATGACATTCAAAGTCGCACCCCTTTTAAAACAAATTTATTAAATCAGCTGGCCAAGATGAGGGATATTTTGTCATCCTTGATCGATATGTGGGACTTTTTATTTTCAAACCTCCCTCGTTCTTGATATTTTCAGAGTAAACAAAAAACAGCTGATTATTACATGAAGAATCAATCAGTGCTGCCACACTAATTACCATCTAGTTAGCTCGGAGGGTAGCACGCCTGCCTTGTAAGCGCTAGGTCACGGGTTCGATTCCCGCCCAGGCCAAACTTTATCCTAAACAGATAAGGTTCGTTCTCGAAACGGCTGACTTTTTCCTATCCTGTCTTTCTTCTCTTTCGGAACTTTTCAGTCTCATTTTTTCTATTGTTATATTTTTCATTGTTGTTATATGTTATATTTTTCAACGCTGAATGAAATAACTTCTCACACAATAAGATATTGTTAATGTTAATATGAAAAGCCCATTCATTCAACGAAGATTACAATATATAAGATAGTACATAAAGTATATAAACTATAAAAATAATAGCAAAGTAGATACATATAAACGTATAAAGTGTAACCAAACTAATTTAATATTTTCAATATTTGTAAGAAGGTAATTTTTCAGTTCTGAGTAGCTGTTTAGATGGTTAAACATATTCATGCTATTTAGAAAAGTAGTCTCACAATATTGACTTGGGAAAAACACCTTTGTATATCTATTATTATGTTCAATAAATAAATGATTGAATTGAATTGAAATTGAATTCTGGCAGTGTAACCAAACAGGGTATATTCTATTCTATTTATTGTTCTCCCTTCTTCCCTCGTCGTTATTCCAGGGAGTCGTGCGGGCTGGCAATGTACAGGGTGTCGCGTGTGTCAAATCTGTCGCGTCACCTCCGAAGATACTAGCAAGGTGATGGTATGCGAAACCTGCCTGAAAGCATACCACTCGACCTGTCTCCGACCTGTTGTTACCACCATACCCAAGTTTGGCTGGAAGTGTAAGGTAAGTGTGTGCAACAACACCTGCCTCGGTGGTGTAGTGGTCAAGACGCTCGCCTGGTAATCAGGAGGGCGTGGGTTCCATCCCGGCCGAGGTATGGAATTTTATCCTCATTTATTTGAGAATTTGACCACATAATAATGGAGCTCTAAGGGTTAGGTGGTAGAGAACGCCTAAGGCGTTAACCTCGCCTAGTGGTTGCCTTCCACTCAAGAGTCTATTATTATTATTATCAACTGCAATGATCCATAAGACTCATTACATTAGACATTACCTACTGATAGGGTCTCCAGATCAAATTTTTAAAAAGTAGGACATTTGGTTCCAAAAACCCGGACATTCCATCGAAAACCCGGACATTTCCCGAATTTCAAAATGTATAGTGCCCAGGGTGCAGAGAACACTGCATTTGCCTTACTTGAGTTACACACGATCGTTCTTCACATTCCGATGAAAGCAAACATTTTTACTGGTTTTGTTGATGTTTCATGAATACGAATGTCCATAATGTAAAGACAATCATTAGTATGTAAAATACACATACACATGAACTAAAAAGGGTTTTTTTGTTCTCTCTAAAGAGATTTTTGTCATTATTATTATACCACCACCACCTGTACCTACTAATGACTTGGCCTTAATTTTCTGATCTCACCACTTTTAAGGGCCTACATTTTTGGATAGGAACTTGGCCTTTTTTTCTATACCACCACCAACTGTACCTACTAATGACTTGGCCTTAATTTTCTGATCTCACCACTTTTAAGGGCCTACATTTTTGGATAGGAACTTGGCCTTTTTTTTTTTCACATTTGTGTTTTTGTGGGGGTACATACAACATTATTATCTACACTCTACAGTATTCTTGATTGTACAGTCACTAAAATTTTCATTGTTCTCCATGTTACAGTGTTGCCGCCTGTGCAGTGACTGCGGGTCGCGCACCCCAGGGGTGGGGGTACATACAACATTATTATCTACACTCTACAGTGTTGTTGATTGTACAGTCACTAAAATTTTCATTGTTCTCCATGTTACAGTGTTGCCGCCTGTGCAGTGACTGCGGGTCGCGCACCCCAGGGGCGGGCCTGTCCTCCTGGTGGCACGCTCACTACACGGTGTGTGACTTGAAATATATTTCCCTGTGTTATACAGTGTTGCCTATTGTATATAATACATTACTTCTCTGTGTTACAGTGTTGCCGCCTGTGCAGTGACTGCGGGTCGCGCACGCCAGGGGCGGGCCTGTCCTCCCGATGGCACGCTCACTACACGGTGTGTGACTCGTGCTATCAGCAGAGGAACAAGGGTCTGTCCTGCCCCCTCTGTCATCGGGCTTACCGCGCCGCCGCGCACCGGGAAATGGTCCAGTGTTCCTCGTGTAAACGGTGCGTATTTGCGAAAATTTTCTGTGCATTTAATTTTAAATATAGACTATATTACCTTGTTTGAATAACACTAAAAAGTCGTTTTACCCCACCACTCCCATCAGTCTAAACAAGGCCTCATGTATGTAAAGTTTTTAATAACATAACACCTGAATGTTTACAGCAGAAGACCTTGCTTGATAAAAATTTTAAATATGGACTACATTACCTTGTTTGAATTACACTAAAAAGTCGTTTTACCCCACCACTCCCATCAGTCTGAACAAGGCCTCATGTATGTAAAGTTTTTAATAACATAACACCTGAATGTTTACAGCAGAAGACCTTGCTTGATAAAAAAAAGAGTGTTTCACCGCCGTTTTTATTTCTTAGCAATGAAACAACTGCTACATTAGACTCTTATGGTCTGTGTCATAGCATGCCCATCCCGTAGTATGTCCCTCATCAGATGGGCGAGAAGAGACACAATACTTCCCAGTTAGCCCATTAGCGCCTAGCGTTGCCAGCGTTGCCATATGGCAACACTCGTACTTGTCTTGGTTTTTGCTGATCTTAGATGGTAAGTAGAACATATTAACAGTAAATAAAAATCAAAGGGAAAAAACAATTCAGGTGCTAATGGGTTAAGTGCTGGGTCAACAACTCAACACGAGAACAACAGAAGGTAACCCTTTGAAGTGCTTTTTTTTCGACTGTAGGAACCACTCCGCTAACTTTAATTGATATTTATTTAATCCTTTGTTTCTCCCTCAGGTTCGTTCACGGTACGTGTGATCCGGATGCCGAGCTCAGTGTGTACGAGGCTCGCAAGAAAGCCACGCCGAGCTACGAGTATGTATGCGGCGCTTGTAAAACCAACGATCATTCTGCCCCTGCCTCACTCAAGAGAAAACACAGTAAGTATTTTCCCTTATCCGACCTTGAGGTAGTGGTTATACACAGGGCTAGTAGGCTAGGCTCAGCTCGAAAAATAGAAAACAAGCTGGGCCCGTCCCTCCGGGAATTTTTTAGCCCGTAGTTTATTCGATCGTGATTATTTCCCTTATCCGACCTTGAGGTAGTGGTTATACACAGGGCTAGTAGGCTAGGCTAGGCTAGGCTCAGCTCGAAAAATAGAAAACAAGCTGGGCCCGTCCCTCCGGGAATTTTTTAGCCCGTAGTTTATTCGATCGTGTTTTCGGAGTTTTGACTTCAGCTTTGGATTTTTCCCAACTTTTTACATAGGAATCGACCATTTATTTATAATTTTTACCCATTTGCAACTCCTCCATTCTGCAGGGAATCGAAACCGGGACCTCCCGTGTGGTGTGCAAGCCTAGTGCAATATCCACTCGACCACGAAGGTTGTTTGATCATTCAATTATCTATTATGTATTTTCTTAATTTGCTTCCCCATATCGCAGAAATCTCAGGCAGACGCGTGTGCGAAGCAATCGAATGAAGAGAGAGATGAGAACAAGATTGTGTTGTGCAGTTCCTCCGATGATTATGTGCTCTCTATCCCCTTAGGAAAACTTATAGTGGATTTCACCAACGACTTAATGAGAGATTTAACTAATGGGAGAATTTTTAATAATCCAAAAAGGATATTTTAATAATCTAAAGGAGTTTTTAAAAACTCCTGTTTGGATCATTAAAAACTCCTTTTTTTATCATTGAAAATTCTCCCATTAGTTGAATCTCTCATTAAGTTATTGGTGAAATCCACCATTAAACTTCGTTTCCTTCGTTCAATGACTATTTGCTTCCTCATGTTTGCAGAAACCTCAGGCAGACGCGTGTGCGAAACAGTCGGATGAGGAGAGAGATGAGAACAAGATTGTGTTGTGCAGTTCCTCCGATGATTATGTGCTCTCTCAGGACTTGTGTTGTATGTGTGGCGCGGTGGGCACGGACCAGGAGGGATGCCTCATCGCTTGCTCCCAGTGCGGCCAAAGTTACCATCCTTACTGTGTTAATATGAAAGTGAGAAAAAAATCTACTTTTGACGATATCACAGTGGGCACTACTGGCAGTAGATTCTCAGTTATTTTCACGAGGCTGAGTGCACAGCCTCTTATTCCAAGCACAGAGCCGGAAACTTTTTTTTTACTAAAATTAAAAGTGTTATATCTATTTTGAAAGATATTTTGTACAACATTTCCTAGAATGATTTTAATTAGGTACTTGTTGTTTTTATAACCTTTGTTATATTAGTTTTCTTTTCTTTTTTTTTTTCTTAATTTCTCTTTCCCTACAGTGTGTAACATTATTATAGGTTGTATTTCCAACTGTCATCTGTCATGTATGTAGTGATGGGTCGTGGGTAAATACCCACTGGGTGGGTAAATAAAAATTGGGTATTTACCCGGGTATTTATCCACCCCCAGGGTGGGTAAATACCCGGGTATTTTAAAAAAGAAGAAAAATAAACAAAAAACATTGTCACTTGATTTTTTTTTTAATTTCCCGGGCACAATTCGACTGAGGCGCTTCTTGAAAATACCCGGGTATTTATAAAAATTGGGTATTTAACCAGGGAGGGACTTTTCAGTCCTATCCCAGCAGGATAAACAAGGTATATTCTATTCTATTCTATTCTACCAATGTATCAAATATATGTATCCTAATGTATCAAACCTAATGCATCAAATATATGAGACCTTGGTTAGACTGCGGGGGAAAAGGGACTTTTCAGTCCTATCCCAGCAGGATAAACAAGGTATATTCTATTCTATTCTATTCTACCAATGTATCAAATATATGTATCCTAATGTATCAAACCTAATGCATCAAATATATGAGACCTTGGTTAGACTGCGGGGGAAAAGGGACTTTTCAGTCCTATCCCAGCAGGATAAACAAGGTATATTCTATTCTATTCTATTCTATTCTACCAAGTGCCTCCTTTGCTCCCACGGTCGGGCCTTATTCCTTAAGGTCAAACCAATGCAAAAAAAAGTTCCTCCTTTGCAATCCACATTTTTCACGGATCTTTGTACACTTTATTTGTGATAAAGGAGAGCCTGGTTCGCAAATTTTGTGGATATCACAGCACCACCAAGTGCCTCCTTTGCTCCTACGGTCGGGCCTTATTCCTTAAGGTCAAACCAATGCAAAAAAAAGTTCCTCCTTTGCAATCCACATTTTTCACGGATCTTTGTACACTGGTACGACTGGTCGCTACTCGATTAAAGGAGCTACTCAGTGGTCTTCACGAGGCTGAGTTCTCGCCGAAATCCAAGCTCAGAGCCGAAAAAGTTTCAACAGATCAGTTGCGCTTACTTTGGTGATGTTTAAAAGTCATAGAGCAGGAAAAATGACCAACGGAATTTTTCTTTTTCTTCTACGACTTCTAGATCCCGAGATAAATCGATTTAAAAAATAACACTAAATGTACTATTTTTGCAATCAAATTAAATATTTTCTCTTCTCTTCCCAGATCTACCTCGTCACCAGCCTGATTACTACATGGATAGTGTCTGTCTGAGTGAAGCCGGTATGTCCCAGATCCCTAAGGAAAATACACTAAATGTACTATTTTTGCAATCAAATTGAATATTTTCTCTTCTCTTCCCAGATCTACCTCGTCACCAGCCTGACTACTACATGGATGGTGTCTGTCTGAGTGAAGCTGGTATGTCCCAGATCCGTAAGGAAAATACACTAAATGTACTATTTTTGCAATCAAATTGAATATTTTCTCTTCTCAGATCTCCCTCGTCACCAGCCTGACTACTACATGGATGGTGTCTGTCTGAGTGAAGCCGGTATGTCCCAGATCCCTAAGGAAAATACACTAAATGTACTATTTTTGCAATCAAATTGAATATTTTCTCTTCCCAGATCTACCTCGTCACCAGCCTGACTACTACATGGATGGTGTCTGTCTGAGTGAGGCTGGTATGTCCCAGATCTCTAAGGAAAATACACTAAATGTACTATTTTTGCAATCAAATTGAATATTTTCTCTTCCCAGATCTACCTCGTCACCAGCCTGACTACTACATGGATGGTGTCTGTCTGAGTGAGGCCGGTATGTCCCAGATCCGCGGACTCTCATTGGACCAGGCCCAGTTCAATCCCCTGCACCGGAAGAAAAAACTCACGGGTAAGCGAGGTAAGCTTTCATTATTTGTGCACCCGCTTCTTTCTTTGTTTTCTCTTTTCTTTTCTTTCTTCAGTTTTTTTTTAATTTTTCTGTCACCATTTTTATTCTCTTTATTTTCTTTCTTAAAACATCTTAAAACATAAAACACCTGCCTCGGTGGTGTAGTGGTCAAGGCGCTCGACTGGTAAACAGGAGGGCGTGGGTTCAATCCCAGCCGAGGTATGGAATACCTCTTTCCCAAATTATTGATGAAGTTTATGACTTGACTTGAACTTGATTTGTTTTTGATTTATATTCTTTGCTTTGTTTGTTTGTTTGTTTTTTTTTTTACTATATATATGTACATACCTACTGATGTATGTTAGCAACCTAATGTGTTGAAACATGAAATAAACTTTGATACATATTTTCGAACCACCAACCTCCAGATCCGAAGTCCAACCACTGCACCACTGAGGTTGGTCACTGCACCACTGATTCCTACATAAATATGGTTTTATTTCTTTTCTTGTACAATACTTGGGTCTAACCTCGTTTTTCAAAAGTTCATTAGGAGACTCGACAGGATACCTGAGGTTGGGCTATTATCCTCTATTGATAAATAACACTACAGATTCTCTGACGATATTGCAGGGCCTTCATTATTATTATTTTAAGGCTTTAGTGGCAGAAGTCTCTATTATTATTTTAAGGCTTTAGTGGCAGAAGTCTCACCTAGTGAGCTCTTCCACCCAACATTAACCTTTTCCTTGTGTGTTTCCAGGGCCCCCTCCCCCAGTGCAGACCGCCAGCGGATCTGTGTGGAGAGATAAAATATAAATTTGTAATTTTCGTAATCCTAAAGTGACAGTAAAGGTAAGAGTAAGGCTAAAATTACCCATAAAATTGAAACTAAATTGTTCATTTTCACTTGCGACAAATTATATGGTCCAGGGGCGGATCCGTACAGTAGATATGATAGCCTACATGCAATGTATTATCAGGGGCGGATAGGACAGGGGGAGATTACCTGTAGCCCCACACGTGAGGCACTGAGCACGAGCACACCACTTGCATTATATGGTCCAGGGGCGGATCCGTACAGTAGATATGATAGCCTACATACAATGTATTATCAGGGGCGGATAGGACAGGGGGAGATTACCTGTAGCCCCACACGTGAGGCACTGAGCACACCACTTGCATTATATGGTCCAGGGGCGTAGTACCCATCACTACATGTATGCACTTAAAATAAATAAATGAATTTGAATTATTATTATTATTTAACCTGGGACCTCTGGTATACAAACCTAGTCTACATTGTACTTATTTTGTTCTCCCCCCGTCAGATCTCGAAGGTGATTCTGTCCAAGGGCTGGCGATGTCTGGACTGTACTGTGTGCGAGGGATGCGCCCAGCGACATGACGAGGGCCGGCTCATTCTATGCGACGAATGCGACATCTCCTATCATATCTACTGCACGGATCCGCCCCTGGACCATATCCCGCGCGGCACGTGGAAATGCAAGTGGTGTGCTCAGTGCCTCACGTGTGGGGCTACAGGTAATCTCCCTCTGTCCTATCCGCCCCTGATAATACATTGTATGTAGGCTATCATATCTACTGTACGGATCCGCCCCTGGACCATATAATGCAAGTGGTGTGCTCAGTGCCTCACGTGTGGGGCTACAGGTAATCTCCCCCTGTCCTATCCGCCCCTGACAATACATTGTATGTAGGCTATCATATCTACTGTACGGATCCGCCCCTGGACCATATAATGCAAGTGGTGTGCTCAGTGCCTCACGTGTTGACAGACACCGAAGCGAATACAATAGTCCGTCCCCCCTTATATCTTATTACTATTGTAATAATAAAGGAAGGACGGACTAAAAATGGAAACTCTTACACGTACTTAAATTACAAGTGGCGGAAGACACTTACCTTGCATTATTTTTCGTCAACGAGCTCAGCGCCGCGGTAATCGAGGACATTTTGCCGTAACCTTTTGCTCCCAGCTTCTTCTTGGCGATCTTGGAGGCCAGGTAGGGTTTACCCTTGCCCAAACCGACGGCCAGGGATAGCTTGGAGAGACTCGTGGCGGAATCACCCTCCCCGATTGAACCCTGGGGGAGAGAAAGGTACAACTTATAATAATCTAATGCAAATCGTGAATTATTTGGGGAGTACAAAGCTTTTTATATAAAAAAAAAAAAAAAAAATCCACCGCCGATTTTAGCTAAAGGGATGAGCTATTCAATATTTCGTAGTACTTAAACAACTGCAATTGGTACATTAGACTCGTGTGGTCTGTGCCGTAGCCTGCCCATCCCGTAGGATGTCCCTATTATCAGATGATCGAGAAGAGAAGAGATAGGTATGTACAATAATTTGGGTCATGGGTCATGGGTCAATAATTCAATATGAGAGCACCAGAGAGTAATCTTCTATTTAAATATTCACACCGAAATACTTTTATTTTATTTTTTTTATTTTTTCGAAAGTGAGACTCAATTCTTACCTTATCATAAACATCAAGTTCCATATCCTCAGATAATAGGGAATTATCTTGAGTTCCATCCATACTGAGATCTTCACAACCTGAAACAACGAATAGTTCAATTGAGTTTCAATACCAAGCAGAGTTACTGTGAACTCTACAACTCATTAATAAACTACGGGCTAAAAAATTCCCGGAGGGACGGGCCCAGCTTGTTTTCTATTTTTCGAGCTGAGCCTAGCCTAGCCTACTAGCCCTGTGTATAACCACTACCTCAAGGTCGGATAAGGGAAGATACTTACTGTGTTTTCTCTTGAGTGAGGCAGGAAATTGAGTTTCAATACCAAGCAGAGTTACTGTGAACTCTACAACTACAACTCACTCGGAAAAGACCTCCCTGGTGAAATATCTTGAAGGTTCACAGTGAAAGAATAATTTAGTGGTTAGGTGGAAGAGAGAACCCTGCCATTTCAAAGGAAGCCATTAAAAAATAGAATAACAAAACGATTTTTTTCGTACACATGTTCTCTTTTTAGCCCGCCCTTCCTTTATTATTACGATAGTAATAAAAAGGTATAGTGGACGGGCTATTGTATTCGCTTCGGTGTCTGTCAGTCTGTCCCCATAGAAGGACTTATCCAAACCTAGTCGACCTATATATCAAATTAAAGGTCTTTTTACCAGGAACACGAGCTCGGCGTGGCTTTCTTGCGAGCCTCGTACACACTGAGCTCGGCATCCGGATCACACGTACCGTGAACGAACCTGAGGGAGAATCAAAGGGTTAAATAAATATCAATTAAAGTTAGCGGAGTGGTTCCCACAGTCGACAAAAAAAGCACTTCTATTTTTAACCCATTAGCGCCTGAATTATTTTTTTCCCTTTGATTTTTATTTACTGTTACTATGTTCTACTTATTTACTGTTACTAGTAACGAGTGTTGCCATATGGCAACGCTAGGCGCTAATTGGCTAACTGGGAAGTATTGTGTCTCTCCTCGCCCATCTCATGAGGGACACATACTGCGAGATAGGCATGCTACGAAACACCATCGAGTCTAATGTAGCAGTTGTTTTATTGCTAAGAAATAAAAACGGCGCTGAAACACTCTTTTTTTTATCAAGCAAGGTCTTCTGCTGTAAACATTCAGGTGTTATGTTATTAAAAACTTTAACTGGTTTTTGGGGGATTTTTTTCACATTTTCTCACACAAATGAGCTCTGATCTTGAAATTTGTCGCGACGACATATAAACTCAAAGCAAAAAAGTTTTAGATAACACTTCAGTCGTTATTTTAAGACCGGTTTTAGCGTCACCTGTGTTAAGCTACGCCGAGCAAGAGTATGAACTCAAAGCGAGAAAGTTTCAGATAACACTTCAGTCGATAATTTAAGACCGGTTTTAGCGTCTCCTGTGTTAAGCTACGCCGAGAAAGGCCAATAAATGAGGCGGAAGTCTTACTGTCTCCAAATCAAAGAGAGAAGGAAATTTAAAAAAGGAGAAGATGATATTTGAGAGAGGGAACTTTTACAACGGAGGTTTTATCTTCTCAAAGGCGACGAGAGAAGGAAGACAGAATAGGAGAAAGCCAGCCGTTCCGAGACCGAATCTTTAATGTTTTCTCTTCTCTTCCCAGATCTACCTCGTCACCAGCCTGACTACTACATGGATGGTGTCTGTCTGAGTGAAGCCGGTATGTCCCAGATCTCTAAGGAAAATACACTAAATGTACTATTTTTGCAATCAAATTAAATATTTTCTCTTCTCTTCCCAGATCTACCTCGTCACCAGCCTGACTACTACATGGATGGTGTCTGTCTGAGTGAGGCCGGTATGTCCCAGATCCTCGGACTCTCATTGGACCAGGCCCAGTTCAATCCCCTGCACCGGAAGAAAAAACTCACGGGTAAGCGAGGTAAGCTTTCATTATTTGTGCACCCGCTTCTTTCTTTGTTTTCTCTTTTCTTTTCTTTCTTCAGTTTTTTTTTAATTTTTCTGTCACCATTTTTATTCTCTTTATTTTCTTTCTTAAAACATCTTAAAACATAAAACACCTGCCTCGGTGGTGTAGTGGTCAAGGCGCTCGACTGGTAAACAGGAGGGCGTGGGTTCAATCCCAGCCGAGGTATGGAATACCTACCTCGGTGGTGTAGTGGTCAAGGCGCTCGCCTGGTAAACAGGAGGGCGTGGGTTCAATCCCAGCCGAGGTATGGAATACCTACCTCGGTGGTGTAGTGGTCAAGGCGCTACCTACCTCGGTGGTGTAGTGGTCAAGGCGCTACCTACCTCGGTGGTGTAGTGGTCAAGGCGCTACCTACCTCGGTGGTGTAGTGGTCAAGGCGCTACCTACCTCGGTGGTGTAGTGGTCAAGGCGCTACCTACCTCGGTGGTGTAGTGGTCAAGGCGCTACCTACCTCGGTGGTGTAGTGGTCAAGGCGCTACCTACCTCGGTGGTGTAGTGGTCAAGGCGCTACCTACCTCGGTGGTGTAGTGGTCAAGGCGCTACCTACCTCGGTGGTGTAGTGGTCAAGGCGCTACCTACCTCGGTGGTGTAGTGGTCAAGGCGCTTTCCGGGTCCCTCGAAAAGCCCGCGCCCGGTCAAATAGCCCCGGACGGACCCCCTAAAAACGCCCTGACCACCAATAATAATGGAGTGATAACACACTTTACAAAATAGGGAATATGTAACATAATAGGGAATATGTAGCAATAGGGAATATTGTTGTTAAGGAAACCGCTTATGAGTTCCACAGGGAATTTCCAAGTACGCTACATAATATTAGGACAGGGTACCTAAGGGGTATTTAGGTACAAGGGAGGATTCCATACCTCACAATGCAATCCCAAATGAAGAAACATTTCAGATTTGGGTTTACCTTTCACTTCATACCTACTTCCGAGAAGATACCTAATTATGAGCAGACAAAATGTTTAGACCAGTTTTGGTGTAAAGGGGTGAAGAGAAAATTTGAGCGGTAATTTTGGCATCTCCACCAAAATGTAGGTGGTACATATAACTATCTACTTCACCTATTTCTCGAAAGGTAATACGTGTAATAATGGTACTAATTTAATGAGAATTTAAACATAGGTACCTAATATGAGTATGTTCAACCTACCTCGGTGGTGTAGTGGTCAAGACGCTCGCTTGTTAAACAGGAGGGCGTGGGTTCAATCCCAGCCGAGGTATGGAATTTTATCCTCATATAATTTGAGAATTTGACCACAATAATAGTAGTAGCCTACTGCTGGAGTAAAGGGACTTTTCAGTCCTATGCGAGCAGTATAAATAAGCACTATTATTATTATTTCTTGTCTAGTTCCTTATTTCTGTCTCTCCCTTCATCCCTCTCTGTCTCCTCTCTCTTTGTTTTATTTCCTCCTTCTCTTTCTTCCTCTCTCCTCTAGTATTTTTCTTCCATTTTTCTCTCTCTTTCTCTTTTCCTTTTGTTTCTCTTCCCTCCCTCGCTTTATCGCTCCTCCTCCTCCCTCTTTCTCTTTGTTCTCTCATTCTTTCCTCTTTTCTTTGCACACAAATTATTAAGAGTCATGTCAGGGTTTAGTTCTCGATGGGGGGTTGATTTTTTTCTCAGTAAAACAATGTCAACTACCATAAAACAATTTAATTTGATGCACTATTTATGGAATTTGAAAATGTATTTTAGATTTTGTAACTTATTATTATTATTATTATTTTTAAGAGGTTTGACAGAGGGAACTGTAACTGCTATGGTCTTATCGTCCCGAAATCGAAGAGAGAAGGAAGACATTATCCCATCAGGATAAAATCCGCCCCGGGCGGGAATCGAACCCGCGGCCTAGCGCTTACAAGGCAGACGCACTACCAACTAAGCTAACTAGGCTGGCTGTAACTTAATTCAAGTGTCTATCTGACTTCCTAAATGCTTACGAAATACGAGTAAATAAGCTAAAGCAACGTAGCTTTGTTTAAAAATTTCCGCCATCCAAAAATAAACGTCTACTCCTCCTCTTCCTAGGTGCCTACGACAATATCTTCGCCACCATCGAGGCCGTGGCCTCCGGGCAAACCCAGCCGGCCGAGCTTGAGCCGGCCCCTCTAACCTCCGGCGAACTAGCGGAGGCCGCTCGTGATGAACCGGTAGACTACAAGGAGGGCTCTATAGTGGCCCCGCTGGAAGATGGTCGGCCGCCGGAGCCTCCGGAGGGCTTTAGCATTCACACGAATGAGGCCGGGCAGTTGTACCTTAGGCGGAAACGAGTGAGGAATTTGAATCGGCTGGGTGAGTAAGAGTTGATTATTTTATTTTAAAATGTAAATGTAAATACAATTTCTTTGTGTTATTATGTCACAACTTTGGTGCTCACTGCAGCATTGTAGGATTTTTCCCAATACATATCTTTTACAAGTTGGATGCTACGCAATGTGATTTTCAAGGTACATATGTCGATGTCGTATATTTCTCAAGGTGTGTCCAAACATAGGCGACCAACATCGATCGAAGAGGAGAAACTAGTTATCAAGGCAGTTCAATCAAATACATACGAGTGCTTTTTTTTTTGACGGTGGAGGTGGACATCGAACCCGTGACATGGCAAGCACTTCTGCACGGGTTACAACATAAGCGCATTTAAGTTCAGGATGATTTGAACGGTTCAAGTGCCTTTGGAACATTTTTCCTTACCTCTCTATAAAAAAAGGAGCTTTAGAAAGTTAAGTAATGTATCTCTTCCTTATGTATCTCATTTCCCCTCCAGGTATTGGCGGCTTCAATGTGCGCGTGCGCAATGTGAAGAGTAAGGATGAGGAGGGGAGTGATCTCCCACCCTCCACCCCGGATACACCTGTTACCACCCCGCTGGAGGGGGACAAACCAGTCAAGAGAAAAGCCCCGCTCAAGAAGCCGAAGAGCAAAATCTCGCAGACCTTTCCCTCTTATTTGCAGGTAATAATAATAATGGTGCTTATTTATACTGCTCGCATAGGACTGTAAAGTCCCTTTACTCCAGCAGTAGGCTACTACTATTATTGTGGTCAAATTCTCAAATTATATTGAGGATAAAATTCCATGCCTCGGCTGGGATTGAACCCACGCCCCCCTGTTTACCAGGCGAGCGCCTTGACCACTACACCACCGAGGCAGGTGAGAGTGAAAATCCTTGCGGAACTCCTGTTGGGAACCCATAGCTCAGAGAAAAGCCCACATAATTTCCTCTATGGATAGGAAAGAGCTCATGGCAAAGTCCAGGTTCGAACCCCGGGAGTATCCCTTTTGGATAAAAGTCGAGAAATTTAAATGACCCAGCTATTTTTTTATTTAATTTTTGGATGGATGCCCTTTGCACTCAAGCTATTTCTTTAGCGAGGGAAATTTTGAGTAGTTGACCACATTGCAATAGAACTCTAACCTTATCCCCACTTCAACATCAATAGTACTTGACAACCTTATCCCCACTTTAACATCAATAGTACTTGTCAACCTTATCCCCACTTTAACATCAATAGTACTTGACAATCTTATCCCCACTTTAACATCAATAGTACTTGACAATCTTATCCCCACTTTAACATCAATAGTATTTGTCAACCTTATCCCCACTTTAACATCAATAGTATTTGTCCTCTGTAATTAATCACATCTCCACTTTAACATCAATATTATTTGTTAACCTTATCCCTATTTTAACATCAATAGTATTTGTCCTCTGTAATTATAATTGACCTTACCTTCCTCAGGTAATTCGCTAGGCACTCATACGCCTGATGGAGTAAGCTCCTCGACACATAAGGACGAACTAAGTGACATCCTAGGGTCCCACTTTAACATCAATAGTACTTGACAACCTTATCCCCACTTTAACATCAATAGTATTTGTCCTCTGTAATTATAATTGACCTTACCTTCCTCAGGTAATTCGCTAGGCACTCATACGCCTGATGGAGTAAGCTCCTCGACACATAAGGACGAACTAAGTGACATCCTAGGGTCCCACTTTAACATCAATAGTACTTGACAACCTTATCCCCACTTTAACATCAATAGTATTTGTCCTCTGTAATTATAATTGACCTTACCTTCCTCAGGTAATTCGCTAGGCACTCATACGCCTGATGGAGTAAGCTCCTCGACACATAAGGACGAACTAAGTGACATCCTAGGGTCCCACTTTAACATCAATAGTACTTGACAACCTTATCCCCACTTTAACATCAATAGTATTTGTCCTCTGTAATTATAATTGACCTTACCTTCCTCAGGTAATTCGCTAGGCACTCATACGCCTGATGGAGTAAGCTCCTCGACACATAAGGACGAACTAAGTGACATCCTAGGGTCCCACTTTAACATCAATAGTACTTGACAACCTTATCCCCACTTTAACATCAATAGTATTTGTCCTCTGTAATTATAATTGACCTTACCTTCCTCAGGTAATTCGCTAGGCACTCATACGCCTGATGGAGTAAGCTCCTCGACACATAAGGACGAACTAAGTGACATCCTAGGGTCCCACTTTAACATCAATAGTACTTGACAACCTTATCCCCACTTTAACATCAATAGTATTTGTCCTCTGTAATTATAATTGACCTTACCTTCCTCAGGTAATTCGCTAGGCACTCATACGCCTGATGGAGTAAGCTCCTCGACACATAAGGACGAACTAAGTGACATCCTAGGGTCCCACTTTAACATCAATAGTACTTGATCTAACATATTATCATAATATTTCATGTCTAACATAATATTGTCGAAATATTATTTCCTCAGGGGAAATATTATTTCGACCCTGTGCCAACTTTATCTTAAACAGACAAGGTTCGTTCTCTGCACGGCTATTGTATTTTCTTTTCTCCCCATCCTTCTTAGTATTTTCCTTATTCTCGTTTTTCATGGTTTTACTTGACTTGTTTCTATTCTCCTTTAACAAGTAGCATTTTTTTCCCGATACGTTTTTCAGGAGGAGCTCAAAATCCTCGAAGAAGTCAAAGAGAAACAAGAGAAGGAGGCCGAATTAAAACGTCTGGCCGAGGCCGAAGCTCGCGCCCTCAAGGCCAAGGAAGAGGCCGACAACGCCGCCACGGGTGAGGCGGCCCGCCCCGAGGAGAAGGCCGCCATCAGTGCCGGTGCCCTGGAAAAGAGGAGGGGAGGAGGAGGCGGAAGAGTTGAAGGACATTCTGAGGATTTCGGGCAATCTGCTGAACGATCACTTGGTCAACACGATCATGAACGATACGAGTATTAAGTCCGAGAATATAGCCACAGGTGAGTTATTTTTAAACAATTTGATCAAAACTTCATTGAATCAGTTTCAAATCAAAGCGTATGATACAAGTAAAAAAAAAATGCCTTGCACTAAGGTCCTTCGGCGAAAACACCATAGACAACAGCATTATGTATATTCCTCTTCGCATTTTCCTGTGTGCGGACACGGTCGGCTTTTTTCGTCAGCCTTGCAATCAGCCCTAACTAGAGTGATTGCTTTGGGCTGACGTTTGGTTTGGGCCACAAAAATTTTTACGAGTGGATGCCCTTCGCACTCAAGCTGTTTCTTTAGCGGGGGAAATTTCGAGACTTTAACATCAATAGTACTTGACAACCTTATCCCCACTTTAACATCAATAGTACTTGACAACCTTATCCCCACTTTAACATCAATAGTATGTGTCCTTTGTAATTATAATTAACCTCACCTTCCTCAGGTAATTCGCTAGGCACTCATACGCCTGATGGAGTAAGCTCCTCGACACATAAGGACGAACTAAGTGACATCCTAGGGTCCCACTTTAACATCGAAAGCATGGACACGGGGCTGCCCAACATGGACTCACGTGATGTAGAAGAACTGTTCAAGGGAGTGCTCACGGACGAGTCTCAGGAGTCGCAGGACTTCCCTTCGAACCCCGGCTCTGGTAAGATTTTTTTGTGAAGATTTTTTTTTTATGTTAGTGCTAAGGTCTTATCTTCCCGAAAGCAAAGGGAGAAGAAATGCTTGTCACAAAATAAATATCTTTCCCAAATTATTACACATAGATGAAGTTTATGACTTGACTTGAACTTGATTTGTTTTTGCTTTATAGGTATTCTTTGCTTTTTTTTTACTGTACATATATACCTAGGTACTGATGTATGTTAACAACCTAATGTGTTGAAACATGAAATAAACTTTGATACTTATTTTCGAACCACCAACCTCCAGATCTGAAGTCCAACCTCTGCTCCACTGAGGTTGAGAGGTTGGTCACTGCATCACTGATTCCTACACATATATATGGTTTTATTTCTTTTCTTGTACAATACTTGGGTCTAACCTCGTTTATCAAAAGTTCATTAGGAGACTCGACAGGATAACTGAGGTTGGGCTATTATCCTCTATTGATAAATAACAATTCATGTTACAAAATCTAAAAAAAATCATGTTACAAAATCAGGTATAGGTAATATTTTTTTCATCCCTATTTCAGTAAAATGCACATGGTAGGTACTGATACCTACTAAGTACATCTTGTTAAACCCCTAGAAGTGTTATTATTTTGTTTATTCTCATTATTATTATTATTATTATTATTATTATTATTATGTTGTTTAGTATCATGTACCTACTTATGTAATTTGATTATTTTGTATTGCTACCTTGTACCAATTTACAAAATGAAATTTTTTGCCCAGAACTGTTGTCGAACCCCTAACCTCCCCGCATGTGACTCTGCTAGGTGACTGCTAGGTTGAACTTGACGTTCCAACCACGGCTTATCCCGTAAACGTGACGTAGATCTTTGAACATAGTAGTGTTTTTTGTAGTCGATGTTGTGTTTTTCCACCCTTTGTTGTATTTCCCATTAGTTTGAATTCCATTTTTTAGTTTGTTTTTTCCCCTTAGTTATTGATGTTTTCCTCTTTAATTGTATTCCTAAATGTATCCTCAAGGGATTTTATTTAATCCCATCAATGTTACTGCTAAGGTCTTATCTTCCCGAAAGCAAAGGGAGAAGAAATGCTTGTCACAAAATAAATAAATATCTTTCCCAAATTATTTCACGTAGATGAAGTTTATGACTTGACTTGAACTTGATTTGTTTTTGCTTTATATTCTTTGCTTTGTTTTTTTTTTACTGTATATACATACCTACTGATGTATGTTAACAACCTAATGTGTTGAAACACGAAATAAACTTTGATACATATTTTCGAACCACCAATATCCAGATCTGAAGTCCAACCGCTGCACCACTGAGGTTGGTCACTGCATCACTGATTCCTACATATAAATATGGTTTTATTTCTTTTCTTGTACAATACTTGGGTCTAACCTCGCTTTTCAAAAGTTCATTAGGAAACTCGACAGGATAACTGAGGTTGGGCTATTATCCTCTATTGATAAATAACACTAAAGATTCTCTGATGATAATGCAGGGCCTTCATTATTATTATTTTAAGGCTTTAATGGCAGAAGTCTCGCCTAGTGAGCTCTTCCACCCAACATTAACCTTTCGTAGTATACCTCTCATTAGATGGGCGGGTAGAGACATAGTACTTTTTATTTAGGTGCTCGGTCAACACGAGAACACCAGAAAGTAACCCGTTGAATTTTTTGCGATCGAAAAACGAGTACAAATTGCAAAGGTTAAGTGCGAAGCGCATCCATCCACTTGTACATTTTTTGTTTGCCAAAACCAAATGTCAGCCCAAAGCAATCACCTAGGGCTGATTGGGAGGCTGACGAAACACCGTCTGAACACGGGAGAAGGTGAAGAAAAGGATAAAAAAAGATGAGTGTTTCACCGCCGTTTTTATTTATTAACATTGAACAACTGCTACATTAGACGCATGTGGTCTGTGTCGTAGTATGTCTTGTGGAATAATCATTGATCGATGGTTATTTTTTTGCTTCCAGTTTGGTCGGAACGGTGCAAGCAGATCTCGAAGAAGTGGCGTCTTCTCACGCAGAAGGAGAAAGATCCCTATCTACAACAAGCGCGAAACAATAGGACAGCGCTGCGGGTCAAGAAAAGTCAACAGGTAAACAAGCCCCTCTCTGTTTTTCCCTTCTTGGTATACATACGTCCCTGTTTTTACTCATTGGATTTTTACTTTCTATTAGGTGCTTGGGGAAACGTCTTTTTTTTACTGAAGATATTAATTCAGATTCAGATAAAATTAGGTGACATTTAAGTTGTATTTCTGAGTAGAGTATACAATACATTATGATAAGTAAAGTAAGACTTGTATGATAGTGCTGTAATATTAGTACAAGTATTGAGTGAAGGCCTATTTACACCTTCCCGATTGATATTTGATACTTTTTTTTTTTTTGTCGTGTGTGCTTTCTTCATTTTGGAAAATACTCTGTGAACTCTGATTGGTTATAACGTATTGTATTGTACGTTAGTCAGGCTGGTGTAGATGGGCCTTAAAGATCCCTATCTACAACAAGCGCGAAACAATAGGACAGCGCTACGGGTCAAGAAAAGTCAACAGGTAAACTTGAGAAAAACAAGCCTCTCTCTGTTTTTTCCCTTCTTGGTACATATACGTCCCTGTTTTTACTCATTGGATTTTTACTTTCTATTAGGTGCTTGGGGGAAAAGAAACGTCTTTTCTTTACAGAAGATATTAATTCAGATTCAGATAAAATTAGTTGACATTTAAGTTGTATTTCTGAGTAGAGTATACAATACATTATGATAAGTAAAGTAAGACTTGTATAATAGTGCTGTAATATTAGTACAAGTATTGAGTGAAGGCCTATTTACACCTTCCCGATTGATATTTGATACTTTTTTTTTGTCGTGTGTTTTTCTCAAATTATGTAAGAATTTATTTGTTTCTTGCAACTTTTTTTACGGATGACCAAACTGAAATTTGAAATTTGGTCTCAGTTGGGATTCGAACCCATAACCTCTGGTTTAAGCGTCAGTAGAGAATTTCAAGTTGAGTTTTATTCATCCGCCTCCTGCTCTTGTGAATGTTTGATTTCTTCATTGTATATCAACTATTAACCTTCATTTTACTTATTTTATTAATCTTTATTTTTCAAATTATTTATTATTCTTGTATATTTGAATTCTTCATTTTATCTGTTTTTCTCTCCTTTGTTTAGCATATTTAGATCCGGCCAAGTTTGAACTTTAACCCCCCCCCTTGCTTCTCTGTTTATTCTTTGTTTAATTGCATGATTTATGTTGCTATTTCTTGTATTGTACATACTCATATTTTAACTTATTTTACTTAAATTACATATATATATATATTACTAATGAGAAATAACCCTCAACATAATAATAACAACCCTAATTAGGCCCAGTAGTAATAGGCCCGGATCTGCAGTTTTATGTTGAAAAAGTTGTTTTACACCATCAAATGACAAATAAGGCTTTGGAAATCGACTTTTATTAGGAAATCAATCGTTCCTGTAAGGGTTTATCAAATCAGAGTTGAGTTTAATCCAGAATTGAAGCCAACTCCGACTTCGTAAAACGCGATCTTATTGTTACAAAAAAAAGTCGAAAATTAGCAAGATTTGACCCATAATAAATTCATACAAACGAAGATCTCAAGCTAGGTAAAAGCATGTACAAAAGGTCATTTATTTGAATGTGGCATTGGTGTTGTATGTTTCACAGGAACAGGATAAG
>NW_007378138.1:0-103193 GCF_000475195.1 Diaphorina citri
ATGAAATATTTGGATAAATAAATAAATTTAAACACCATAAATTATTAAACAATAATTATATAAACTACTAAATTAGATTTTATTTCATTTTCATTGGTCCACATTGAATTGTTAGTTGTGCAGATTCTAATAGAGGACTTTATTAAAAAAATCACCCTTATAAGAATGTATTCAATAAAATACGCTCTCTAATGGTGATGATCATTTTTATTGGCCTTGAATTCTACAACTTTATAAAAAAATTCTTCTAACTCACTCAATTGGACCAACTACTGACTCTACTACCTAAAAGTACAAAATTTGTTTCTTTAGTTTTACATGTGAGAGTGTAAGTAATTATGTGGCTAGTTATGCAGATTTGCAGATACGAGGGATCTTCAGCGAAAAAGGTATTTATTAGGTACAGATGAATATTAGGTCTCTCCACCAATCCATCTTTATGAGTTTATGCAGGTAGGTATACAAAGTCACGTAGGTAATACACTAATATCTAATAAAGCCTTGAGGTCTTCTCCAAAGATTCTATTTGATCCTATGTGAGTACCAACTGTTAGCAAAATACGTGTTTCTTAGTATTAAAAGACTTGAATTCTATGATTTTCTCGGTCACAAACTAATATGTTTCCGTTGCTCATAACCGCTACACCTTCGAGGCCTTTGAACTCTCCATCTCCAGATCCCCAACAACCAAAGGCCCTCAAGAACTGTCCATCGGGAGTGAATATTTGGATCCTGTTATTACCGGAGTCACCGACAGATATGTAACCCTGGTCGTCCACAGCAACTCCTCTGAAATGAGAAACATGATTCAAGTTAAGTCTGATAGGCCGGGTGGTGCTGCGAACTCTTGACGTTCGCGTGCCTCCCGGCGCGCTTGATTTGGAGTGATAAACCACAATTCCTTCAAAAAAGCCCTGACTTTGCCCCAAAATGATTAGCTCATCCCAAGCAATGAAATTGTGAAGGCAGTAGTGTCAAGTACAGTGAAAATATTATTACAGACGATTATAAAGCATTAATATTCAATGCAAATGAATCTTTTGAATCATTGTGTTGGTAGATTTTACACTCTTGCTGCAGCAAATTAAATGTTTCTCTAGTGAAGCGAAGCTACAAGTCAGTAAAAGAAATACCTACTAGTACTAATAATAAAATATATAGTCAGAAGCCGTCTAGGTTTTTTATTCTTTGCATGTGGTTACGCCACACTTGATTTCTCGCCTCATCTTGCCAGTTGTTGCTTTTCGGAGGAACAGGAGTATTGCTAGCTACTGGATTAGAAGTAGAACCAATTGCACTATCAACGGAATATCGTCTGCTGGGATTATTTCCTGAAGTTTGTGGTCTTTTGAAGGAGCTTGGTGTTGGTTTCCTACTAACGCTTGCTGGTGTATTTGACCCTACCTCATTTGGTTCGTTTATCTGTCTTGGTTTATTTGTAAGTACTGATAATGGAGTGGTACTTTCTGTGGAAGTTGAAGGGCGACTTGATAATGTAATAGACTGCATATTTGGCCGAGGTGGTACATATGGGTTAAATGGCTTTGTATCTGCCCTGGGTTTCCAATCCCTAGTTTCCATCCCCTTCACTCTCGAATCTGCTTTCTGTCGCCTCATGCGTTTATTCATGTCTAAATTATCGTTTTCGTATTTTTGTTTTCTGCTTTCAATGTCTCCGCTTATAGTTGTTGGGGTTTCTTCCACGGTTATAACCGAGTCAGTGTGTTTATTTGGTATCGGGGTGAACTTTGTTTCTGGCATAGAGTGTTGTCTTCTAAATGGTTTGGGTGTTGGAGGTGAAATTGTACTCCCATAGTGTGGGTTCGTAATGCTAATATTGTCTTTTAGGGGCGCAGAATGTCCATGATGCGTAGATTTTGAATCAACAGTAAAATTCATAGGATTTGTTTTTGTTTGAGTTTCTGACATTGGATTTAGTTGACCATAAGGATTTGAAGTGTTAGATGACATCAGTGGATCGTTTCTGTAGCTTTGATCTTTTAGAAAGTTCGAGGGACCTTTATTGATGGGCATGTAATCATCGGATCGACTAGTTGTTGGGATAAACTCGGGAATTGTTTTTTGACGAACAAACTTTTTTGGGCCGCGATTTTCAGGATTCAAATGGTTTGAGGGTAAAGTATTATTTTGACGAAAGTTATCTTCAGAGGATCTATTGCCTTGTGTATCATTTTGAGATGGTCTAGTAATAACTTGTGAGTTTGGGGATATCTGATTCAAATACTTTTCTCTCGGAGACACCGTATGTTCCAAACTTGGTATTGATGTGAACTCGGGCATAGAGTTTTGTCTGTCAGGGGGTTTCGATCTCGTGTATTTGCGTATGATGTGTCTACTGTTATTTTCTTCATTGCTGTTAAAGGGATTTGTATTAGTTTGCAAAATTGGAGAGATTTGATTTTGATATTTCTGCTCTGTCCTTGGAGAGCTTGTGATTCCCAAACTTGTTCTAGTAGCAAACTCAGGCATTGAATTTTGTCTGTTAGGAGGTTTTGTTCTATTGTATTTTTGGGCACGCCTAGGGGAAGAACCTTCATTTATCCGGGAGCTAGCACTATGAATATCAAAAGTTTCACTATTACATTTCAAAATTTCAATGATTTATCCCCTTTGTTTTACTTCCTAGAAAAACTACACTTGAAATAAAGCACTACAAGTTTACCAAGGGTATTAAGCGAATAAAGTAATGAAGGAACTCCAAGCAATAAATAATTCAACAAATTGGGAAAACAATGGGAAGGAAATTCATTTTCCTGATTTCATGCAAAAAATATATCGAGGTTCCATTCAGGAGAAATTCTTCGGTAAAAGCATTTGTATTGTGTACTCGCGTAGTTCGAGCTTTTCATATTTTAACAAGATTTATGCTACTGCTCGAGTTGCAAACTTCAAGTATTTGAATTGAACATAAAAGATGACAGCGTGAAAGGGATTTTGCAATACGTACGTCAAAAATCCAGTGTGGGTGCTAAAATGAGAAATGGTTTCATTATTGAAAATGTATACATAGGTAAGCAAAAATTTGTTAAAATTAAATTAAATCAAAGACAATGATATTGATCGGGAACAAGGATTAAAAACATTAAAAACTCATTAGCTACTTTAGGTTTCTTATGGTTTTGCTGTAAACTTTCATTACAGGGAAACATGCATTTTATTCACTCTAACTGACACTTTAAAGTAGGTTGCTATTATAAAGCATTAATATTCAATGCAAATGAATCTTTTGAATCATTGTGTTGGTAGATTTTACACTCTTGCTGCAGCAATTACATAAATGTTTCTTTAGTGAAGCAAAGCTACAAGTCAGTAAATGAAAGTGTACCTACTAGTACTAATAATAAATATAGTCAGAAGCCGTCTAGGTTTTTTATTCTTTGCATGTGGTTACGCCACACTTGATTTCTCGCCTCATCTTGCCAGTTGCAAGAAACGAAACTATACTACCTACCTACTTTTATTTAAAATGTTTACTTTTGAGAACGCTCGAATACTGCCCAGGTAAATGTACAGACACTGATTACATTACGAGTAATACATTACAATGAAATCTTACGAAATTCTCAGAACACAGTCTAAAACATTTGCGAAATATCAAGTGCAAATTTGCATTCAACAACCCAGAGCAGCCCAGTTCTTGCGAGCAACAACAAGTACTCTGATAAATAGGTATGTAGGGTACAATCAAAAGTTTCAAGGCCTCGGTGTTCAACGTGTTAAGGCGTATGAAATTCCAACACTCCTTCTTCGCACTTCCCGTGTTCAGAAGAAGTCGGCGTTTATCTTCAGCCGCTCAATCCTAGGGGATTTGATTTTTCAATTCTAAAGGTGTGTACAAACATAGTCGACCGACCGTGGATGATGGACGGTTCAGTCGACGGCCGGTTGACTATGTGACACCCTAACACTCACCTTGGGAATTTGAGCTGCCCCTCTTCGCTGCCTTCACTGCCGAAGGACGTTATGACTCTGCCATTGACGTCGAATATTTGCACCCGATGATTGTTGGAGTCTGACACAATCACACGGTTTGTGTTAGACACGGCTATGTAATGGGGATGCTCCAACTGTCCGGCTTTGTTACCCATGCTTCCGAATTTGCCCACGAACGTTCCGTCGGATTGGAAAACCTTTGGAGGGGAAAGTAAATAAAATTAGATTTTGAGTTGGGTTTGAAGAGCTTGAAAAATTAAGAAACGAAACTATGTATACTACCTACTTTTATTTAGAATGTTTACTTTTGAGTATGCTCGAATACTGCCCAGGTAAATGTACAGACACTGATTACATTACGAGTAGGTAATACATTACATCAATGAAATCTTACGAAATTCTCAGAACACAGTCTAAAACATTTGCGAAATATCAAGTGCAAATTTGCATTCAACAACCCAGAGCAGCTCCAGGTAAATGTACAGACACTGATTACATTATGAGAAATACATTACAATGAAATCTTACGAAATTCTCAGAACACAGTCTAAAAACATTTGCAAAATATCAAGTGCATGCATTCAACAACCCAGGGCAGCCCAGTTCTTGCGAGCAACAACAAGTACTCTGATAAATAGGTATGTAGGGTACAATCAAAAGTTTCGGCGTATGAAATTCCAACACTCCTTCTTCGCACTTCTCGTGTTCAGAAGGAGTCGGCGTTTATCTTCAGCCGCTCAATCCTAGGGGATTTGATTTTTGGCTAAAATTTAGTTTTGGCTTCAATTCTAAAGGTGTGTACAAACATAGTCGACCGACCGTGGATGATGGACGGTTCAGTCGAGGGCCGGTTGACTATGTGACACCCTAACACTCACCTTGGGAATTTGAACTGCCCCTCTTCGCTTCCTTCACTTCCGAAGGACGTTATGACTCTGCCATTGACGTCGAATATTTGCACCCGATGATTGTTGGAGTCTGACACAATCACACGGTTTGTGTTAGACACGGCTATGTAATGGGGATGCTCCAACTGTCCGGCTTTGTTACCCATGCTTCCGAATTTGCCCACGAACGTTCCGTCGGATTGGAAAACCTTTGGAGGGGAAAGTAAATAAAATTAGATTTTGAGTTGGGTTTGAAGAGCTTGAAAAATTAAGAAACGAAACTATGTATACTACCTACTTTTATTTAGAATGTTTACTTTTGAGTATGCTCGAATACTGCCCAGGTAAATGTACAGACACTGATTACATTACGAGTAGGTAATACATTACATCAATGAAATCTTACGAAATTCTCAGAACACAGTCTAAAACATTTGCGAAATATCAAGTGCAAATTTGCATTCAACAACCCAGGGCAGCCCAGTTCTTGCGAGCAACAACAAGTACTCTGATAAATAGGTATGTAGGGTACAATCAAAAGTTTCACTATTACATTTCAAAATTTCAATGATTTATCCCCTTTGTTTTACTTCCTAGAAAAACTACACTTGAAATAAAGCACTACAAGTTTACCAAGGGTATTAAGCGAATAAAGTAATGAAGGAACTCCAAGCAATAAATAATTCAACAAATTGGGAAAACAATGGGAAGGAAATTCATTTTCCTGATTTCATGCAAAAAATATATCGAGGTTCCATTCAGGAGAAATTCTTCGGTAAAAGCATTTGTATTGTGTACTCGCGTAGTTCGAGCTTTTCATATTTTAACAAGATTTATGCTACTGCTCGAGTTGCAAACTTCAAGTATTTGAATTGAACATAAAAGATGACAGCGTGAAAGGGATTTTGCAATACGTACGTCAAAAATCCAGTGTGGGTGCTAAAATGAGAAATGGTTTCATTATTGGAAATGTAAGCATAAAGTTGTTAAAATTAAATCAAAAACAATGATAACATTGATCGGGAACAGGGATTAAAACTAATTAAAAATCATTAGGTATTTTTAAGGGTTCCTTATGGTTTTGCTGTAAACTTTCATTACAGGGAAACATGCATTTTATTCACTCTAACTGACACTTTAAAGTAGGTTGCTATTATAAAGCATTAATATTCAATGCAAATGAATCTTTTGAATCATTGTGTTGGTAGATTTTACACTCTTGCTGCAGCAAATTAAATGTTTCTCTAGTGAAGCGAAGCTACAAGTCAGTAAAAGAAAGTATACCTACTAGTATTAGTAATAAATATAGTCAGAAGCCGTCTAGGTTTTTTATTCTTTGCATGTGGTTACGCCACACTTGATTTCTCGCCTCATCTTGCCAGTTGTTGCTTTTCGGAGGAACAGGAGTATTGCTAGCAACTGGATTAGAAGTAGAACCAATTGCACTATCAACGGAATATCGTCTGCTAGGATTATTTCCTGGAGTTCTATTGAAGGAGCTTGGTGTTGGTTTCCTACTAACGCTTGCTGGTGTATTTGACTCTACCTCATTTGGTTTGTTTATCTGTCTTGGTTTATTTGTAAGTACTGATAATGGAGTGGTACTTTCTGCGGAAGTTGAAGGGCGACTTGATAATGTCATAGACTGCATATTAACTGGATTAGAAGTAGAACCAATTGCACTATCAACGGAATATCGTCTGCTGGGATTATTTCCTGAAGTTTGTGGTCTATTGAAGGAGCTTGGTGTTGGTTTCCTACTAACGCTTGCTGGTGTATTTGACCCTACCTCACTTGATTTGTTTATCGGTCTTGGTTTATTTGTAAGTACTGATAATGGAGTGGTACTTTCTGCGGAAGTTGAAGGGCGACTTGATAATGTCATAGACTGCATATTTGGCCGAGGTGGTACATATGGGTTAAATGGCTTTGTATCTGCCCTAGGTTTCCAATCCCTAGTTTCCATCCCCTTCACTCTCGAATCTGCTTTCTGTCGCCTCATGCGTTTATTCATGTCTAAATTATCGTTTTCGTATTTTTGTTTTCTGCTTTCAATGTCTCCGCTTATAGTTGTTGGGGTTTCTTCCACGGTTATAACCGAGTCAGTGTGTTTATTTGGTATCGGGGTGAACTTTGTTTCTGGCATAGAGTGTTGTCTTCTAAATGGTTTGGGTGTTGGAGGTGAAATTGTACTCCCATAGTGTGGGTTCGTAATGCTAATATTGTCTTTTAGGGGCGCAGAATGTCCATGATGCGTAGATTTTGAATCAACAGTAAAATTCATAGGATTTGTTTTTGTTTGAGTTTCTGACATTGGATTTAGTTGACCATAAGGATTTGAAGTGTTAGATGACATCAGTGGATCGTTTCTGTAGCTTTGATCTTTTAGAAAGTTCGAGGGACCTTTATTGATGGGCATGTAATCATCGGATCGACTAGTTGTTGGGATAAACTCGGGAATTGTTTTTTGACGAACAAACTTTTTTGGGCCGCGATTTTCAGGATTCAAATGGTTTGAGGGTAAAGTATTATTTTGACGAAAGTTATCTTCAGAGGATCTATTGCCTTGTGTATCATAAATTGTACTCCCATAGTGACTGTGTGGGTTTGTAATGCTAATATTGTCTTTTAGGGTCGCAGAATGTCCATGATGCGTAGATTTTGAATCCACTGTAAAATTCATAGGATTTGCTTTTGTCTTAGTTTCTGACATTGGATTTAGTTGACAATAAGGACTTGAAGTGTTTGGTGACATCAGTGGGTCGTTACTATAGCTTTGGTCTTTTAGAAAATTCGAGGGAGCTTTATTCTTGGGCATGTAATCATCGGATCGACTAGTTGTTGATGTAAACTCGGGAATTGTTTTTTGACGAACAAACTTTTTTGGACCGCGATTTTCAGGATTCAAATGGTTTGAGGGTAAAGTATTATTTTGACGAAAGTTATCTTCAGAGGATCTATTGCCTTGTGTATCATTTTGAGATGGTCTAGTAATAACTTGTGAGTTTGGGGATATCTGATTCAAATACTTTTCTCTCGGAGACACCGTATGTTCCAAACTTGGTATTGATGTGAACTCGGGCATAGAGTTTTGTCTGTCAGGGGGTTTCGATCTCGTGTATTTGCGTATGATGTGTCTACTGTTTTCTTCATTGCTGTTAAAGGGATTTGTATTAGTTTGCAAAATTGGAGAGATTTGATTTTGATATTTCTGCTCTGTCCTTGGAGAGCAGATATCTGATTCAAATACTTTTCTCTCGGAGACACCGTATGTTCCAAACTTGGTATTGATGTGAATTCGGGCATAGAGTTTTGTCTGTCAGGGGGTTTCGATCTCGTGTATTTGCGTATGATGTGTCTACTGTTATTTTCTTCATTGCTGTTAAAGGGATTTGTATTAGTTTGCAAAATTGGAGAGATTTGATTTTGATATTTCTGCTCTGTCCTTGGAGAGCTTGTGATTCCCAAACTTGTTCTAGTAGCAAACTCAGGCATTGAATTTTGTCTGTTAGGAGGTTTTGTTCTATTGTATTTTTGGGCACGCCTAGGGGAAGAACCTTCATTTATCCGGGAGCTAGCACTATGAATATTACGTCTCTTGTCCAAAAGATCATTACCCTCTAATTGAGAAATGTTATTTGCAGTTCTAATAGGGTTTTGTAGAATACTTTCAGGCATAGATAGTTTGGGAGCTAGCACTATGAATATTACGTCTATTGTCCAAAAGATCATTACCCTCTAATTGAGAAATGTTATTTGCAGTTCTAATAGGGTTTTGTAGAATACTCTCAGGCATAGATAGTTGTTTAATCAATTGTTTTCGTCTCTCTGATACATTTGATTCAGATGAAATGTTTGTGTTTTCTGAACTTGGTCCTTTTTGACGGATATGATCAAACTGGGTGTTTCCATCAGTTGAATCTTCAAGATCGTTCGCAAAAGTCGGTAAAGAATTTTGTCGTTTCGTGGTTGAAGCATCATCATTGAGAAGACCTCAAGGCTTTATTAGATGTTATTGTATTACCCACGTGACTTTGTATACCTACCTGCATAAACTTATAAAGATGGATTGGTGGAGAGACCTAATATTCATCTGTACCTAATAAATACCTTTTTCGCTGAAGATCCCTCGTATCTGCAAATCTGATCGAATACCTGCAATTGAAGACAAATTAGGTATGTACGTGGGTAATGCGGGTATACCTAGTTATAAAGTCCTGAAATTTAGATTGAAAAATTGAGTAAAATATGCCTTGTTTATACTGCCCGAATGAATCTCAAAACTGCCTTTACCAAAGCAGATACACGTACCTACATAAATAAAAGTGGATTTAATACATATTTATAGACGCTGCTAACTTTACTAAATTTTGCTTCACCTCATCGAATTTAAGGGTCATCGACGGAGATTGTAAGTCAAGTTCATGAAACCTCCATATTCGAGCGTCTCTTCTGTTCTGCACTTCTATTCTGCTAGAAAATATGGATTTAATACATATTTATAGACGCTGCTAACTTTACTAAATTTTGCTTCACCTCATCGAATTTTGGGGTCATCGACGGAGATTGTAAGTCAAGTTCATGAAACCTCCATATTCGAGCGTCTCTTCTGTTCTGCACTTCTATTCTGCTAGAAAAGAACGTGGATTTAATATTTATAGATGTTTCAGACTTTACTAATTTTTCCTTCAAATCTCCCCGTTTGACCCGTTTCTACTTGGGGTCATCGAATGAGACTGTAAGTTAAGTTCATGAAATCTATTCAAGTTCATGAAACATATTTGACATCTCTTCTGGTCCGCTAGAAAAACTATCGGTTTGAAGGTGGAAATGTCGAAAACATACCTGAACTCTATGGTTCGAGGAATCTGCGACAACAATGGAGTTGTCAGGACCAACGGCTATGCCTCTTGGCCACGTAAATGCTAGAAAAACGCAATTGGTTTTAAGGTCGAAATGTGGAAAACATACCTGAACTCTATGGTTCGAGGAATCTGCGACAACAATGGAGTTGTCAGGACCAACGGCTATGCCTCTTGGCCACGTAAAACATCCGGGCTCGCTCCCCCGACTCCCTATTTTGAACTGCAAGCGCCTTTTCTGCAGATATTGGCTTCTAGGGGTAGTACCTACTTGGCCGATACCTGAAACGAGCAACGTTTGAAGAAGAAAGCACGAGTTAATATTTTTTGCTTCTGAAGGTATGCATCTACCTGGATAAAATACAAAATTATTATTTATCACATTGTAAAGGTAGTATTGAAAGTTTTGATGTACAGAGATGTGATTAAAGGTGTCGTTCAAAGGAAAGCAATAACGTCGTTTTGCGGCAATGAAACAGCGTTTGTTCGACTGTAATGCCTGAGAGAAAAACAATAAGCGTCTTTATTCCAGGAATTCAAACAAATCTATGCACAGCCTCTATAAAACGAAGTATGTACAAAAGTAAAACACGACAAAGGATTTGGTATGTGAAGGAGAAAAATGGGCAGGAAAGGGAAATTCAGCCTGAAACAAGGGAATCTGTTTAGCCAGACAAGCGTGATGCTAAGAGGAAGAGAAGTTATAAAGAAAGGAAACATTGAATAAGCAAATGAGGGAAAAGAAGAGTAGGCTGGAATAAATAAACTTAAACAAGGCAGACAAAGAAGCGTACATGATGGGTTCAGCAAGAAATTCCTTACTATCATTTCAAATTGAGCAAGATAACAGGATATTAAAAACCTGTAGGCTGCCAATATCCTGTGTCTTCTTTGTCTTTGGATTTGAATTTCTCTGCACAGTGTTAAATCAATTTCCAGGATTTCATGACAAACGTTTTGCTCATTTCCTACCAATTTGTCTGATATTGGGAATAAATTCAATGTTAATTAGTTTGGATGAAATTAATGAAAAGGAGTACAAAACAGGGGGATATTATTCACAAAGTTTCTACCACCCACACTTCTAACTTGAACTTTGAAATCACAGACGTGTGTGTAAGCAATATTAGGGAAGGTGGCATCATTGGATTTTAGGTAACTCATCATTTGTCCATTGTGTTGTTCTTCCATAGAAATACCCTAAGCTGATACAGGTTAGTATGGCTCTAGCAGGAAAGCAGATCATAGCAAAGAAAGAGGCTAATCTTGTTACAAGATACTGTGGGAAGAAAGGTGAGCAAAAAATGTCAAATCTTGTAATGCATCCATGCATGCGAGCAAGCAATTGGTCTTTTACTAAATGCTTGGGATTCTGTGTAACTCTAAACTCGCCCGCCTCCAATTTACTAACTAATATGGAAATAGAGCCTTTGCAGAAGAACAACCTAATGATTTGGCACGATTGAAACTATTATTTAGTACAAGTCAAGGTATACATATTAGACATGAAAGCACTGCAGGTCTCAAGCACAGTTTCGGGGAGCGAGAGCTCTTCTGGATTCCGGCATATCGGAGGGTGGATCTTTGAGCTCTGGCGCTAGAAAGGCAAAGGGTTTACCTGTTTGTGCTGCTTGGGCTGTAGTTTGAATAGGGTCGTTGGGGATTGTTATGAAAATTGATTTTAAATTTTAAAATAATTAATATGAAAAGATATAGATGTGGTTTTCTTCGAGAGCTTGTTTTAAATGTAAACACGTTAATTATTTTCCAGTAAGCACTTTCTTGTTAGTGAACGTGGTTCTTCAGAAAAGAAAGAAACAAAGCCAAGCAATAAGAGTCTGTAAAATAATATATGGTAGGTAGATCTCAATTCTTCTGTTGGATCTTCATTAATACTAATAACTATGAAGGTAGATAACATGAAATAATTTATGGGTCAGCCAAAAACGTGAATATGTGAGCTCAACATTTATGCTTATAAAATAATGTCCAAAATCTAAAGTTACAATGAACACAGTGAAGAGTTTGGAGTTGTATTTCGTAATCATAGATTTATTAGATATTATAGCTGATTTGATATTCATGGAAAGATAGAATAAAGCTATTAACCTATTAGTCTAATAATATTGTTTAGTTACAATGAAAATGGCTGAAATGGATTTGAATTTCTCTGCACAGTGTTAAATCAATTTCCAGGATTTCATGACAAAGGTTTTGCTCATTTCCTACCAATTTGTCTGGTGTTGGGAATAAATTCAATGTTAATTAGATTGGATGAAATGAAAAGGAGCATTCACAAAGTTTCTACCACCCAAACTTCTAACTTGAACTTGTAAATCACAGACATGTGTAAGCAAAATTTGAGAAGGTGGCTTAATGGGATCCTGGGTAACTCATCACATTTTGTCCATTGTGTTGATGTTCTTCCATATTTAAGAAAGCTCTAAGCTAACAGGTTAGTTTGGCTCTAGCAGAAAAACAGATCATAGCAAACTTTAGAAAGAAAGAGGCTAATCTTGTTACAAGATACTGTAGGCAGAAAGATGAACACTAAAGTTCAAATGTTGGGATGCGTATGCATGCGAGCAAGCAATTGGTCTTCTACTAAATGATTAGTATTCTGTCTAACTCTAAACCCGCCCACCTCCAAATCACTAATATGGAAATAGGACCTTTGCAGAAGAATAAGCTAAAGATTCCGCAGGTTTGAAACATATTATTCAGCACAAGTGAAGGTATATTAGACATGAAAGCACTGCAGGTCTCAAGCACAGTTTCGGGGAGCGAGGGCTCTTCTGAATTCCGGCATATCGGGGGGTGGATCTTTGAGCTCTGGCGCTAGAAAGGCAAAGGGTTTACCTGTTTGTGCTGCTTGGGCTGTAGTTTGAATAGGGTCGTTGGGGGAGCCGTACATGTTTTTTGACTCGTCGTCAGATTCATCGCCATGTCTCGAATGTAAGCTGGATCGTCTAGAGGGCGTGCTGGTTCCCGAAGCGGTTCCAGAGCTGGATGGACCGGCTCCCTCTTTGCCACGGTTCCCGTATTTACTTTTTAAGTATCTCGCCCATGAGCTGAGGGCGGCTCCGTCTTTTTCCCCACCTGTTAATGAAGCGATTTGTTAGACACCGAGAGGAAAGATAGAGATAGGGGGCGAGACGACAAGCAGTGAGTTTAGGAAAAGTTAAGTGGCAACAGTTTGAGGGGGAGATTATTTGATTGTTTTGACTAAATTGTGAACCTGTTCTAGATTTGGAATATACGTAGCGTAATAATGTTTGTGTGTTTTGTTGTTGTAACTAAGAGCGGCTTCGTCTTTTTCTATGTGATGTTTTTGTTTCGCGTTGGGTGTGCGTTGCTGTTGGTTTCAACTCTGGACAATACCTACATATTTACGCCTGTCTGTATGTTTGATTCAGTGTAATGTTGTAGCCCAGATGAGTAACTAGGTACATAAGTCTTTTCACAATTTAGTTGAAAAGGAGCGTTCAACCAGGATTCTTTATTGGTAAGATTTGTAATTGAACGAGCGGTAATGTTACTTTGCGTCACCATCAATAAAATAATATTGATTTCTACCCCAAAATTAAAATTAAGTTGGTAAATAAATAGATTGTTTCCTGCTCTATCTAGAATAGATAATAATAAATGCGATGTACAGAGCAAATGAATTAGGTTTGGTTAATGGAATTCATGGATAAGTTAAAATCATCAAGGATACCAAACTATCAAGAATATCAAGGGGTTTTTGAAGAAAGATTTTTGACCAAATTCACATAATGTTTTCATAAATTCTACATAGATTAGAAAAGAGAAATTCAGATTAAAAGTTCATGCTTCAGACTTCAAAGAGTCAAATGTAGTTAACACCAAAATTGCCTATTGAAAACTATGCGAACATTGAACTGCTGGAGACGTAGCTTTGTTAGTGAAAAAAGTAATAATTAAAAATGGTTCAATACTACACCACAAAATTGAAACCAATGAAAAGGTCAAATACCAACGAACTACTTAACCGCAGACCTGAATAAATTTCTCATAGCTAAAAGATAAAAAGAAAAGGAAAAAAATAAGAGACTGTAAATGAAACTTTTGAAAGCTTACTATGGAGATACGACTTGAGAATTTGATAAAGTTAAACACAAGTATCATTTGAAACACATACCATGCGTTAAGTACTATTAGATGCAAAATTGGAAATATTGTACAGTGATGAAAAATGTTTTCCGAGAAAGAACAACAACACAATGGAGCGAATATTTCTTTCGAATTCTTCTGAGTTCTCAATCGCTTTTCTGCTTTACGCTCACAGTGAGTCAGGTTTCAATGTTTGTTGTTCCTACAAATTCTAGTGTTATACAATTAGTAGAAAAGTATTTCTTATCGTATGTTTATGTTACTAGTTGTGAGTGTGTTGGAAAATCAAATATTTGAAACTTTGTATCCTACATGAAAGTGTTTAGTATGGTTCTGTTTTCACTCATGCAAAACATTTCACACTAAGCATCGATTGATTGTTGTTATTTAGTCTCAATGAGAATAATTTCGTAGATCCTTGTGTTCATCCTAGTTTGGATTAAACTTCACAAACGACAAGAGAATACAGTATCTGAACAATTACTCGAGAAAGAAAAAGCAACACTGTTTCTATGGGCTCTTGATATACGTTCATACCGTTAATACCTCAGCTTTTGTACAATAAGAGGATTCAAATGCAAATCAAATGTTGCAAGTGTTGAAACGACAATCCCCCTTTTTTTTCAATGAAACGTAGATGATATAATCCTTAGCACGTACTAAACTCATTTCGAGTACACTACGAGTACAGTATAGTAGTAAAGTTTATTGGGTTATTCAGATTCAGAATAGACTAAAGCTAAAAGTTAAGGAGATAAAGACTGAAACAGTGGAGAAGTATGGAATAGTAATGAAGTGATTATTAGTCCAGCAGATTTAGTCGAAGCGTTAAAGCATTAAATAAAGGGTTCTGCTATAATTTGTTATTGGTGTGGTGGAAAGAAATTTCTGAATTTAATTTTCCCCATTTAATTGAGTAGGTACTGCTCTCTTTATGGAAATTTTTGCATGAAGGTCAGGAGGGAAGTAATGTTAAAACTTTGGATTTGTTTCCTTTGTAGGAGGACGGGGACAACACAACAATTCGACTCTATCAAGAAAGGTGTTCCAGAAATAGACTACAAGTGGAATCTGCTTCCAGCGCCAGTGTGTTGCTACTGTACTCGTAGTGTACTCGAAATGAGTTTAGTACGTGCTAAGGATTATATTCTCTACGTTTCATTGAAAAAAAGGGGGATTGTCGTTTCAACACTTGCAACATTTGATTTGCATTTGAATCCTCTTATTGTACAAAAGCTCAGGTATTAACGGTATGAACTGATATCAAGAGCCCATAGAAACAGTGTTGCTTTTTCTTTCTCGAGTAATTGTTCAGATTCTCTTGTCGTTTGTGAAGTTTAATTCAAACTAGGATGAACACAAGGATCTACGAAATTATTCTCATTGAGACTAAATAACAACAATCAATCGATGCTTAGTGTGAAATGTTTTGCATGAGTGAAAACAGAACCATACTAAACACTTTCATGTAGGATACAAAGTTTCAAATATTTGATTTTCCAACACACTCACAACTAGTAACATAAACATACGATAAGAAATACTTTTCTACTAATTGTATAACACTAGAATTTGTAGGAACAACAAACATTGAAACCTGCATCTCTGCAATTTAAATTTCAGAACTTTATAACTACCTATACCCTAATTAAAATTTGTCTTCAATTGCAGGTATTCGACTCTGATGGTATATTTACGAAAGAGTTTGGAAGTTACGGAAACGCCGAAGGCGAGTTCGATTGTCTCGCTGGCGTAGCCGTCAATCGAATCGGTCAATTTATAATTGCTGATCGCTATAACCACAGAATACAGGTAAGTGCCTTTTGTTTTATTTTACTAAGAAAGTGGGGGTAATTATGGACAATATTTGAAGACATAGAGCAACTTTTTTTCCTGAAAGCGGTGTATAAATTTTAAATTTGTTAGGTTTTCACTTATCTTATTTTCAAATAGAGGGCTCAATTTCAAGTTTCTACCAATAACATTTCTCTCTTTATTATCCTCGTACAGGTTATGGATCCTTCTGGAAGATTCTTACGTGCATTTGGAAGTCAAGGCACGGCTGATGGGAAATTCAATTACCCCTGGGGCATAACAACAGATGCTCTCGGATTTATTGGTAGCTGAAACATGAATCTCTTGCAAAGACAGGCTGTAAAATTAAAGAGCTGCAGTTTCACTCTCTTTACACAAAGGGCGATAATGGAACATTATTTATAGCTCCTTTTGAACGATGAATCTGTAACACTTTCAGAAATACCTGTTATCTTTGTTCCATTTACAGTTATCTTGCAAATTGTACATTCCTTTATACTTGTACAGAATACTGTTCCTTATATGTACATGGTTGCTTTTTAAGGTAACTCTAGAAAGCCCGATTTCCACTATTCGTTCAGATCACACTCCAGAATCCACAATCACAACACGGTCATTATATTTTTCAGTCTATTAGCTATTAGGCAGGAGATAGGACAGCGAATATTATCACTTGAACAGTAAGTGTAAATAATCTCGATTAACATTTAATCGTCTGTAATAATATTTTCCCTGTACTTGACACTATTTCCTTCACAATTTCATTGCTTGGGATGAGCTAATCATTTTGGGGCAAAGTCAGGGCTTTTTTGAAGGAATGGGGCTCAACCACTTTTTTTTTTTTCTTCGCTGATAAAGGAAGTTCGAAACACGCTGATTGCAATAGAAATGCTTAAAATTTCATTTGAGGCTTCCTAAGAGAATATTATCACTTGAACAGTAGGTGTAAATACTCCCGTCGTCTGTAATAATATTTTCGTCTGTAATAATATTTTCACTGTACTTGACACTACTGCCTTCACAATTTCATTGCTTGGGATGAGCTAATCATTTTGGGGCAAAGTCAGGGCTTTTTTGAAGGAATGAATCTCTGCAATTTAAATTTCAGGACTTTATAACTATACCCCAATTAAAATTTGTCTTCAATTGCAGGTATTCGACTCTGATGGAATATTTACGAAAGAGTTTGGAAGTTACGGAAACGCCGAAGGCGAGTTCGATTGTCTCGCTGGCGTAGCCGTCAATCGAATCGGTCAATAGCGCGCCGGGAGGCACGCGAACGTCAAGAGTTCGCAGCACCACCCGGCCTATCAGACTTAACTTGAATCATGTTTCTCATTTCAGAGGAGTTGCTGTGGACGACCAGGGTTACATATCTGTCGGTGACTCCGGTAATAACAGGATTGGATTTATTTACGTCTGTGACAAGGAAAACCATCGTGTACAGGTAATAAGAGTGAAATCGTTATTGGTAGTTCGCTTGACAGTGTTTCTATTAACAATAATGTGTAAAATAACCTGTGATTTTCTTTTTACATGTCGTTTCTAATTTTATTCTTCCGTTTGTCTATGGGTAGCCCGATGGTGATGTCACTCCCGATGGACAGTTCTTGAGGGCCTTTGGTTGTTGGGGATCTGGAGATGGAGAGTTCAAAGGCCTCGAAGGTGTAGCGGTTATGAGCAACGGAAACATATTAGTTTGTGACCGAGAAAATCATAGAATTCAAGTCTTTTAATACTAAGAAACACGTATTTTGCTAACAGTTGGTACTCACATAGGATCAAATAGAATCTTTTGAGAAGACCCGGATTTATTTACGTCTGTGACAAGGAAAACCATCGTGTACAGGTAATAAGAGTGAAATCGTTATTGGTAGTTAGCTTGACAGTGTTTCTATTAACAGTAATGTGTAAAATAACCTGTGATTTTCTTTTTACATGTCGTTTCTAATTTTATTCTTCCGTTTGTCTATGGGTAGCCCGATGGTGATGGTTTCTTTTTACATGTCGTTTCTAATTTTATTCTTCCGTTTGTCTATGGGTAGCCCGATGATGATGCTTCAACCACGAAACGACAAAATTCTTTACCGACTTTTGCGAACGATCTTGAAGATTCAACTGATGGAAACACCCAGTTTGATCATATCCGTCAAAAAGGACCAAGTTCAGAAAACACAAACATTTCATCTGAATCAAATGTATCAGAGAGACGAACGAACGATCTTGAAGGTTCAACTGATGGAAACACCCAGTTTGATCAGATCCGTCAAAAAGGACCACGTTCAGAAAACGCAAACATTTCATCCGAATCAAATGTATCAGAGAGACGAAAACGATTGATTAAACAACTATCTATGCCTGAAAGTATTCTACAAAACCCTATTAGAACTGCAAAGAACGATCTTAAAGATTCAACTGATCGGAACACCCAGTTTGATCATATCCGTCAAAAAGGACCAAGTTCAGAAAACACAAACATTTCATCTGAATCAAATGTATCAGAGAGACGAAAGAAACACGTATTTTGCTAACAGTTGGTACTCACATAGGATCAAATAGAATCTTTTGAGAAGATCTCAAGGCTTTATTAGATATTAGTGTATTACCTACGTGACTTATACCTACCTGCATAAACTCATAAAGATGGGTTGGTGGAGAGACCTAATATTTATCTGGTACCTAATAAATACCTTTTTCGTTGAAGATCCCTCGTATCTGCAAATCTGCATAACTAGCCACATAATTACTTACACTCTCACATGTAAAACTAAAGAAACAAATTTTGTACTTTTAGGTAGTAGAGTCAGTAGTTGGTCCAATTGAGTGAGTTAGAAGAATTTTTTTATAAAGTTGTAGAATTCAAGGCCAATAAAAATGATCTTCACCATTAGAGAGCGTATTTGATTGAATACATTCTTATAAGGGTGAATTTTTTAATAAAATCCTCTATTAGAATCTGCACAACTAACAATTCAATGTGGACCAATGAAAATGAAATAATAAGATCTAATTTAGTAGTTTATATAATTATTGTTTAATAATTTATGGTGTTTAAATTTATTTATTTATCCAAATATTTCATTTTTCTCATTATAATAAATTCTTTACAATAGAATCAATATCACAAACTTAATTAGGTATTTGACAAAAATAATACAAAGAAAACACCAATGAGACAATTTAGTTCTTGGAAGATGATAGATAGTTATGACTTTCTTATAAAAATACATATCTATCAAATATAGTAAGTGTCCATGAAGGACAATTTAAGTTGATTTTTTTAAAACAATTTGCTAGAAAATAATTTTTGGCATCAGTTTTAACACTAGAAATTAGAAATGACTATCTTGAGTAACTATTTAAAATAATCAAGCAATTCAATTCATCGGTATAGTTAGTAGGTAGGTACATAAATATTGCAACTACACACAAACATGAAAAAAACTCAAAAACATTAAAAAAAAAGCATGAAAATATCGGCAAATTATACCACGGCTTATAAATAGATTATAATATACCTAATATTAGGTAGGTAAATACAATATGAAATAATCAAGCAATTCAATTCATCGGTATAGTTAGTAGGTACATAAATATTGCAACTACACACAAACATGAAAAAAACTCAAAAACATTAAAAAAAAGCATGAAAATATCGGCAAATTATACCACGGCTTATAAATAGATTATAATATACCTAATATTAGGTAGGTAAATACAATATATCAAGCACTGGAACCTGTTTGAGGATACCCATGATAATAAAAATGGTGCTACCTCTACTTGGGCAATGTTCTTTAGGTTTACTCAAATATACCTATTAGTATCTAGGCTTTTAGTGAGTACCTTCTGGAGATGCAAAACAAAATAAAAATCTTACCTAAGCAAAAGCTTGAAAACTAAGCTAGTCATAAATATTCATTAGGTACATGATGTTTTAATGGTTCTTTTGTTATGTGTTTTGTTTTATTTTTTTTTCCTACCCAAACTAAATAAAGATTCTTTTCTCAACGTGTTTTCAGACCTGGAGTTTCTGATTTATTTCCAAGGTAGTGTTCCCCAGGTACACAGTAGCCTCCATAATATTCCAAATGGGAAATGGGAGAAATGAGAATAAGAATTTCCCATTTTGTTACCCTATAAACATGATTATTTTGACCTTTATAAAGAAAGCATTTATTTTAATTTATTTTTTTTTTTTTCCTACCCAAACTAAATAAAGATTCTTTTCTCAACGTGTTTTCAGACCTGGAGTTTCTGATTTATTTCCAAGGTAGTGTTCCCCAGGTACACAGTAGCCTCCATAATATTCCAAATGGGAGAAATGAGAATAAGAATTTCCCATTTTGTTACCCTATAAACATGATTATTTTGACCTTTATAAAGAAAGCATTTATTTTATTCTTATTTTTACTTATTGACAGATTTGGAGAATATGAGAAACAGTTTTTTGACAAAATCATCGAATGCCACAAGAAAAAGTACTGAGAGTACCATATTAAATCGAACAAATGGATTTTTCAACTAGAGCTTTCAAATGTTCAATTGGTCGTATCTAATAATGCTATCATTATGAGTAAAAAAAAATGTTAGTGCTTAGTGAAGGACCCTGAAGACTTGGACATCTACGGTTCATCAAACAGAAAATTAGTAGAAGATATTGAAAAATATCTTAAGAAGTACGATGTATAATAAAATGGGCTATTTTTTACAGTGAACAAACTAGGACGAACCAAATTCTTCCATATTGATGATTACCATAAGAAAAATAGCCCACCATTTCATATTATTATGGCACATAATTATTTATTACAGGGGGAAGGTATTTTTCATAGTAATAAGTACCTAATAAAATACATAACATGTAGTAAACCTAAAACCTCGTATTTGTTTACTACCAAATTCCGCGTCAAGAAAAACTATCAAACCAAACAAATGGGTACCTAGTGGGTACCTACCTAAACCTTAACGATTACTACATCAGTTAACAATGATTAAACAATAAATATGTAAATCAGCTGCGTTATTGATACTGTCATCAATCAATTTTTCCAAAAACTAATCAAAGCAATGTTATTCCAAAATATCTTTGTCTATTTGGAAACCTAGATTGTGACGTACAACAAGCTATGCCTGGTTGAACCAATATTGGTTAAAGTACTATTAGACAGATAGTATACTGTTTCATTTAGTCTAAATCTTAATCTCATTATGTATGGTTAGAAATTCAAACAATTTACCTACGTCCTGTTCAGAATCCTAAACTACTTTCTGTAATGTTTTGAGGAGGGCCTCTAACACTAACTCTATTCAAAGAATTGGATTTGAATGTACTATCGCATGATCTACCAACAGAAACATCAACACTCCCCTTATAAGTAGAAAACATTTAGATATCGGTAATATAAAATCGGTAAAATTAAACTTACAAACTAACATTAAAGCTAAACAAAGCATCACAGTCTTTTTGAAAAAAATGGTTGAGATAGTTGGTATGAAGGTACGTGTGGACATACTCCTAGTATTTAGACATTGTCTTCACATGTCAGTGGACCTGCTGTTGATCTAATGAACTGAAAGCAGAAGCAAAACAAAAAGGATCAGATGGGAGAACGAAAACTAAACAATCTCAACATACAACTCTGTATACTAACGGTTGAAAACGTAAAGCTATCTTGCGCCTTCATTTTCACATTGTTTACATGGGAGAAGTTGTGTATTCTTCCGGAAATGTTTATTGTGTGCCTTTTGCATAGCGTGCAATGAAGGCGTTTTAAAGGAATACGTCATTGAGGAAAATGTGGAATAGGTCCGTGTAAAATTTTGGAAATTTTGAAGGTCGCTATTAAGTTACAAGTCAGATATTGTGAGTATCTGTATAGGTGACCTGTCTGAACACTAGGTACCTATTGCCTGATGGGCTGTTCGGGATTTGTAAGTTACAAGTCAGATATTGTGAGTATCTGTATAGGTGACCTGTCTGAACACTAGGTACCTATTGCCTGATGGGCTGTTCGGGATTTACTTCTACTAGTAATATTGAAGAGATCGACCTAGTCTACAATCCAAAAGCAAAAAATAAAATGAGCAATTTGGGTAACAATAATACAAAAATGGCCTACAATATGGAGATCAATCAAACAAGGAATACAAAAAAAAAAAAAAAAAAAAAAAAAAAAAATGGCCTACAATATGGAGATCAATCAAACAAGGAATAAAAAAAAAAAAAAAAAAAAAAAAGTTAAAAAGTCATTAACAACTAGCTTGACATGAATTTAGAAATTCTACTAGGTGTTCATGCAAAATGCATACGGTACTTGAGCAAGCAATTTCTTCTAGGCATTCCATTTTGGCGGCGAATCAATGGAGTTATAGGACAACTCTTAGGAAGAATAGAAAGGAACATTCGTAAATGTAAAAACGGTTTTACCACATTGGAAATCAAATGAGCTTGACGGAAAAAATATACTTACAAGTTAGGTAAAAAAAAAAAATCATATTTGTACTAACATTGCAACAGCACAGTAAAAGTCTCTAAGCGAACAAGAAACAACTTCTAGCTTACATGAAGATAATACCTAATAGGAAAAGCGAAGATTTCCTTTGCAAAAATGATCATGAAAAGATTTATCAGCAGTAACATCAGCAGGAAGCGTACAAGACATGAGAAACGATGATGTGATTTTGTTTTACGGTCCTAACTGTAGGGACATGGACATGCTTCTTACTATGGACATGAGAGACATGCTAGTCAAACCTATGATGATAATGATGGGGACATCAACAGAATTCATGCTAGCCAACACTATGATGGAAGCCAAACCACTGGCGTTACCTTTACAGTTTTGTTCGCATTGACCTTTTGACGACTTTGTCAAACTTCTTCAAGTAAAGGAGAAGAATTAGTTACCAGTTGGACTGGGGGTGGCTTGTGCTACTCATTTTACAACACAACATAACAGGGTCAGATATGAAACAAGACAAAATAAGGAAAACATCTAGAGAAAAAACAAAGACTACAAATAAAAATCAAACGGTGGGAAATACAGTAGGAAAAGATGCGTTGAGGGGGTATTGTTGGTGTTTGTTATCTCACGAACATTTTCAAGAGAAAATATTGGTAAATTAACAATACCCTCTCAAACTTACAGGGCCTATAAAATATAAACAACAACAAAAATAATACTGGGTACCTATTGGGTCTCAATTCCAGAGTTACCTGCCTACTTTATCTAGATACAGTAAAATTTCTATTTCTTGTATAGGACACTTTGGTTTTTTAAATAACATCATACCTAATGCAGGTGAGGTGAATTTTACATACGTGGTAGACTAGTCAACTACCGATTTTGCAGACAACTAATACGAACTTTCAAATTTTCAGACAACTACGAAACATTTTGTGGGCAACTACGGGGTTCAACTTTTGAAGCGGCAAACTCCTATACAGGGACCCGGCGGACAGCCAAGGCTCCCGTCAAGAAAACCACGTACTAGTCAAGCTGTTGAGTAGTAGGGCAGTTAGCCAGTCTTATCTGACGTACCGAAACCGTGGTGGCGGTGTAGGAGTTGGTGCGCGGTCGAAACGTGACATACGCCCACCTGCGCTTCATCTGAGCCACCACCTGCGGAGAAACGAGAAGATTGAGGATTTAGTATTGTTGGACTGGTATTGATACCATGGGTATAATTAGGGCCATCGGCTTTAATAAACGCCCTTTGTCACTGCGACCTGGGTAGATCTTTTGTGACACAGTCTTGACGGAAATGATATTTTTCCATATTTGTATTCGAAAAGAAGCATGGGCATTAGGCAGCTCGCAATTAGCTACTTTTATGAATATATCAGGAGAGACCTCTTACCTAAATAAGCAATAGATAATTACCTCTCCATTGCAGAAGCAGAACAAATTCGAAAAGAAGCATAGGCATTAGGCAGCCCGCAATTAGCTACTTTTATGAATATATCAGGAGAGACCTCTCACCTAAATAAGCAATAGATAATTACCTCTCCATTGCAGAAGCAGAACAAAATGGCCACACATAATCCCTGGAAAGAAAAAGTAGATAGAGCATTATACATTTGGAAATTGCCTCCAACTGTTAACTACTAAATTTATAATTTATAAGTTGCCGTCGTGTCGGTAGGTTCTACTGGGACTCGAACCCTATCCCCGCCTTTGCAATTCCAACATTCTACCTCTGAGTTACAGAGGCTGGTTGAAAATTGTTCATTCTGCCACAATTTATAATACCTACACTTCAAGAGGTGGTAGATAGAGCATTATACATTTGGAAATTGCCTCCAACTATTAACTACTAAATTTGTAAGTTGCCCTCGCGTCGGTAGGTTCTACTGGGACTCGAACCCTATCCCCGCCTTTACAATTCCAACATTCTACCTCTGAGTTACAGAGGCTGGTTGAAAATTGTTCATTCTGCCACAATTTATAATACCTACACTTCAAGAGGTCACCTACATTACATTGAAATGGGGGTCCTTTCTGACGAAATTCCTGTGTGCGGAGTCCAATATGTAGGAATATTGCACCTAATGAGAGTTAAAAAAAATCCTCATTGTTCTGTTTCCGTGGAGTCATCATCAAAATGAAAAGGTCACCTACATTACATTACATTGAAATGGGGGTCCTTTCTGACGGAATTCCTGTGTGCGGAGTCCAATATGTAGGAATATTGCACCTAACAGGAGTCCAATATGTAGGAATATTGCACCTAATGAGAGTTAAAAAAAATCCTCATTGTTCTGTTTCCGTGGAGTCATCATCAAAATGAAAAGTTATCTAAACGTAAACTGTGCACCACCTGAAAGGACGCGCTGGCGGCCAGGGTATACTCATAGGCCGGCTCCAGAGAATGCCCCGGCTCGGGCCGGAACGGGGTCAGGAAGTAATGCACCCCCAGCAGCGGGAAGAGAAGCAGCGTCGCTCGGAATCCCTGGATGACTTGGCGGGAAGGGCGGGAGTTGGCGTTGCCCGGGGCGTTGCGCAGTTTGATGAGAAGAACGCGGACAATGTTGCAGAGGAAGAAGAGGTTGAGCGCCATGGAGAAACAGACGGGCAGGAGGAGCACGGTGGAGAACTTGCTGTCGTTGATCCAACATCTGGAAGAGGAGAGGTTGTGAGGGAATAGAATAGAATATGCCTTGTTTATCCTACTCGAATGAGACTAAAAAGTCCCTTGACCCCAGCAGTCTGTGGGTTTCCCCCCTGAGGGGAATTTACTGAAAGCAATGCTCCCGTGATAACCCCGAAGACCTCAATTTTTTTGGGTCGATAAAATCACGCTTCGTCTGTAGTATGGCCTACGTCACGCCGTTCATCAAATTATTGGAAGTTTGTCCAACTAGATTGGAAAATGCCAGTGGTGTTTACCTGAGTCCAGTAGCTGAACTGCCTACTAACCTCGTCCGCTCGTCCCTCGTGTAATCTGGTCATACTTACTTAGCCATACCACCCAAATTCGATTCACCCAGTGATTATCTTCCTCTCAGGCGCCTTTCAAGGTCAACTTACTCTTCACGAAGTTTGATGAGAAGAACGCGGACAATGTTGCAGAGGAAGAAGAGGTTGAGTGCCATGGAGAAACAGACGGGCAGGAGGAGCACGGTGGAGAACTTGCTGTCGTTGATCCAACATCTGGAAGAGGAGGGCGTTGTAAGGGAATAGAATAGAATATGCCTTGTTTATCCTACTCGAATGAGACTAAAAAGTCCTACTCGAATGAGACTTTACCCCAGCAGTCTGTGGGTTTCCCCCCTGAGGGGAATTTACTGAAAGCAATGCTCCCGTGATAACCCCGAAGACCTCAATTTTTTTGGGTCGATAAAATCACGCTTCGTCTGTAGTATGGCCTACGTCACGCCGTTCATCAAATTATTGGAAGTTTGTCCAACTAGATTGGAAAATGCCAGTGGTGTTTACCTGAGTCCAGTAGCTGAACTGCCTACTAACCTCGTCCGCTCGTCCCTCGTGTAATCTAGTCATACTTACTTAGCCATACCACCCAAATTCGATTCACCCAGTGATTATCTTCCTCTCAGGCGCCTTTCAAGGTCAACTTACTCTTCCGTGTCACCATGTTTGATTCGGAGTCCAGTGTAGACCGATATGATGAGCAGTGGAAAGCCCCACCCAACCAAATACAGACAGCGCACCAGTTTGTCCTCTGAGAAGAAAGCGCACACCAGGAGCGTGTGCAGATAGAGACCTTCGGCCAACATCCAGAAGTAGTTGCTGAGCAGGAAGTAGTGAAGGACGACGTGAAGAATTTGGCAGGAAATCTGAGGGAAAAGAGGTTTTAAAATGTTAATTGAGCTAGATTCTCAATATAAAGGTGTGTCCAAACATAGTCAACCGGTCGTTGATCGACATCGATGTCTGGACACACTTTAATGGCCATGATTACACTCCAATCAAGTACAGTCTGAATGTTCTTACTGGTGATCACATTGGAATATTCAAAACCACCGTTCAATTCACAGTACCCTCACTCTCGTCTAATGGCCTGTAAAACACTTGACCGTTCGTTGAACATTCTGGAACTGGGGGCACGGTTGGTCCAGTGGTAACGCGCTTGCTTGCCATGCAGAAGGTCCCGGGTTCGAATCCCACCATCGATCTAAAAGGGTAAGTATTCAAGAAATGGAAAAAGAAAAAGAAAAAAAAAGGTAAGTATGCGCCATTTGCCTTACCTGTGTCACTTTATTTTATTTTATTCCATTCCGATTTTTTACTTCATATGTTTTTTCTATTCCATTTCAGTTTATTTTACGTTCATATTTCTCACCTCCAGGTCCTCCAGATTGATGCAGTCTGAATAGTTGGACCAGACTTTGCCAGACACAGGATGTCTGTACCAGGTACCATTTTCTGTGCAATCCTTGTGACCAAATCCTGATCGTTGACTGGAATGAACTGGAGTAACCTTAATGGTTTTGCGAGGTTGCGTACTTCTAGTTATATGACATTGCTATTCCTACAGATTAACAGTCTGGCACTCTGATTTCAGTCGATTTCGAATTACATATCACGAAAAGAAACGAGGTGTGAGTAAAAATTACTGACATCTACCCTTCTAAAGGTTAATATGGTTGATTCGATAACTCAACGCAACGACAACAAAAACGACGACAATACACATCGTATTCAATCTAACCACAACGTTAACGAGGTCAGTTCATCTCATCCCAAACTGTCCAAACCAATACCTAGACTCCACACACTCCCACAGTATGGATGGTGTTCACAATGATTGAGCGAAACATGGCAGCAATTTGAAAAGTTCAAATGGATTGGAAAAACTCTTGTGCGACTTAATGGGATGGATATTAATACTGATAAACAAAAGGCCACTTCGGGTTTGTCGTACACACATGAGGACGTATTTATTATTCTACAACTAATGGCCACTATTTTTCATTCATAGTTCAAATGGATTGGAAAAACTCTTGTGCGACTTAATGGGATGGATATTAATACGGATAAACAAAAGGCCACTTCGGGTTTGTCGTACACACATGAGGACGTATTTATTATTCTACAACTAATGGCCACTATTTTTCATTCATTTTGAAAAGTTCAAATGGATTGGAAAAACTCTTGTGCAACTTAATGGGATGGATATTAATACGGATAAACAAAAGGCCACTTCAGGGTTTGTCGTACACACATGAGGACGTATTTATTATTCTACAACTAATGGCCACTATTTTTCATTCATTTGCACCTCACACTGTGGACTGGGGAAGAAATAGCGGTCGCCAAACCGTTTTAGTAGTCATTTTATGTCCTGGAAATCCAAACCCCACCCAAACCTAGCAAAATACAAGGCATTTTGCTTTTAGTCCCATTAATGAAGCCATTTTATGTCCTGCTAATACAGCTGCTAATTTTAAACCTTAGGCAAAATACTATGTAGGTTTCTGCTTTCGTTTCACTCTTCAATTTTTCTATGGAGCTTCCTTTACAAATTATTTTACGAAAGTGTTGAATTGAGTGACCAAAGTAAACTTAATGGGGATCCCAATAAATGGGTTAACCCAATTTAAATTAATGCGGACCCCTTGGGAATAAATGGGTTTAGGGATAAGAACAACAAGGTTATGTGTATTAGGACCCAGGCCCACAGATTTGCATGTTAACTAACTGTAGGGACATGGACATGCTTCTTACTATGGACATGAGAGACATGCTAGTCAAACCTATGATGATAATGATGGGGACATCAACAGAATTCATGCTAGCCAACGCTATGATGGAAGCCAAACCACTGGCGTTACCTTTACAGTTTTGTTGGCATTGAGCTTTTGACGACTTTGTCAAACTTCTTCAAGTAAAGGAGAAGAATTAGTTACCAGTTGGACTGGGGGTGGCTTGTGCTACTCATTTTACTTGAGGGGTTTTGTGTTCGCCAATTTCAGTTGGAGTGGGATATTTCCTTCTCCTTACTCAACTGACGTCAGATATTAGGTAGGTATGTAGTATTGAACTATTTAAGAAGATTATTTTGAATATTTGAGATGGTATACCTGTATTTTTAAGGTAAGAAAGCCCTTAGGCTGACCGTATTCTTGAAATTTATTGAGATAGATAGGTACCTATAATATGATTTTCAATTTCATAGACTTTTTAATTTACTAATACCTATCTCTAATACCTCGATAAGACTTGAAAATTTGAATTCCTAAATCCTTCGATTGTTTCCGGGAGGACTTCAAAATTCATTTTGTCTCTAACTTCAAAATTCATTTAGTCTCTAGGTTATAATCCTTTTATTTTGAAGAAGCGTAATAAGAGAGGTTATTAACTATCGCTGGATAGTTTGGGTACTCTAATGACAAGAAGCATGTGATTAACCAGATGGTTCCCATCCGAATACCAACCACACGCAACGTTGCTTTGCTTTCTTACGTAGTATTGAACTATTTAAGAAGATTATTTTGAATATTTGAGATGGTATACCTGGATTTTTAAGGTAAGAAAGCCCTTAGGCTGACCGTATTCTTGAAATTTATTCAGAAAGATATAATATGATTTTCAATTTCATAGACTTCTTAATTTACTAATATCTCTAATACCTCGATAAGACTTGAAAATTTGAATTCCTAAATCCTTCGATTGTTTCCGGGAGGACTTCAAAATTCATTTTGTCTCTAGGTTATAATCCTTTTATTTGAAGAAGCGTAATAAGAGAGGTTATTAACTATCGCTGGATAGTGGATAGTGTGGGTACTCTAATGACAATAAGAATGTGATTAACCAGATGGTTCCCATCCGAATACCAACCACATGCAACGTTGCTTTGCTTTCTTACCCCGTTTTCGAAGGACACAGACGGATTTGGTATGACGAACTGATACCAAAGTAACCACAGGAAATGCTTTCTTACCCCGTTTTCGAAGGACACAGACGGATTTGGTATGACAAACTGGTACCAAAGTAACCACAGGAAATTGTTTATACTGAATGAGGTGAACAGGTTTTTGTGAACTGTGATCCGAGGACAACGGAGAGATCTGAAATGAGGAAAATAAATTAAGAATTGATTAAAAAAATTGAAATTAGGTATTAGAAACGAAATAAAAATTGATTTCCTAACACGTCTGATAGAGGGAACTGTAACTGCTAGGTTTGCGAAGAGAAAAGAAAGACAGGATAGGAGAAAACTTGCCATTCGAAGAAAGAGCCTTATCTGTTTAGGATAAAATCCGCCCCGGACGGGAATTGAACCCGCAACCCAGCGCTTACCAGACAGACGCGTTAGCCTCCAAGGCTGAATGCGAAGAGAAAAGAAAGACAGGATAGGAGAAAACTTGCCATTCGAAGAAAGAGATCTGTTTAGGATAAAATCCGCCCCGGACGGGAATTGAACCCGCAACCCAGCGCTTACCAGACAGACGCGTTAGCCTCCAAGGCTGAAACGGAGAAGCGTGATTAATGCTGCGCACATTGCATACCTAGAGAGTTATCAGGCGTTCATACAATTTTAGTCTTCGCATTTTGGAGTTCTTCAATGTAATTTTTTCCTTCCGATAATACCTAGGTACCTACGAGTACCTATTATAATATTATTTATAATCTATCTCTTCACCTACGCTACGTCTATAAGTGGAATTAATTTTGATAATAAAGGTAGGGTGCCTGGTTGTACCTTGGCCCCCAAAATCACTTTTTGATTTTTTTAATTTTTTCTATTAATGTTATTGGCATAATTTTAAATTAATGCTGCGCACATTGCATACCTAGAGAGTTATCAGGCGTTCATACAATTTTAGTCTTTGCATTTTGGAGTTCTTCAATTTAATTTTTTCCTTCCGATAATAGGTAGGTACGAGTACCTAGTATAATATTTTAAAATCTATCTTTCCACCTACGCTACGCCTAGGTGGAATTAATTTTGATAATAAAGGTAATAATAAAATTATCAATTGTTAAATTTTAATAAGATTAGGTATCTAAAAACAATAGAATAAAGTAAGGATTACGTACTTGAAATAGGACAAGATGACTAATGAGGAGATCAATGCAATGAGCGACACGACATATCCAGTCTGCCTATTAAAGAGAGGAAAAAATCGGGTTGGTAAGTCGCGAGGGCCTGAATTTTTACTCTCAGGTATGTAGGAGATGCCTACCTATAGATAAAAGAAGCTTACCTTTAGCTAAGATTCAAAGCAATTTTTGGAACATGAATGTCCCGAATCATCTGAGGCAATAATAGCGCCTTCCTTTAACGGTTACATTTCATGGATTTTTATTGCTATTGTGAGAAGAAATGACTATTGATCGGTGTATAGCAGATACAAAAAGAAATCTTTTTTTAATTAATATTTATAAAAAAAAGATTTCTTTTTGTATCTGCTATACACCGACTAAATCAATCTTTTCTTTATGCTGCTATTGCCATCCGGCGAAAGCTAAAGCCGCTAAAACAACAACAACATTGATTTAGTCCTTCCCCGGCCCCTTTGGTCCGATCAAGTCCAAATTCATGTGAAAAAATTTAAATTCTGACCCTTTCGGAGAAATTTCATCAAAATTGAACATACCTGTCGAAAGTTCTGGACAAACAAAGAGCTTTTCAATATACATAGAAGTTATACAATATACATAGAACTCACTCACATGGTAAATCATTCACTCACCGAGGTGTGTAAGTTACCTCTCACCCCCTTGGCATACCTACATCATACGTGACAGCATGCTTCTATCCAGGATTTACCTGGAGATACCTGTCACTTCCTAGAAATATACCTTTAAGCACCACCTACCTATACCCGTAAAGTGCTTTAACCCACAGAGTGCTTTACCCCAAAGTTTGTTTAACTTCAATTTGAACAAAAAGTCCGAAGGGGTATCAAGAGCGGATTTAGATTTCTTGTTAAAATTGAAATCAACCCCCCACCAACCTAACGCACGGAACGTGTCGATCGCCTACTAACATTTCTGCGCTTTATATTGGTTTTTAGTTGAGGATCTGTTTTGAGAAATTGAGAGAAAAAAAAGAAGGTTTGATAGAGGGAACTGTAACTGCTGAGGTTTTATCGCCCCGAAAACCTTATATTGGTACCTATACTTGTGTTATGCCCCTTAGGGCCGATATTTTCCCTGAAGTGACAATATAAAATATGTCCTCTTTTTACTTTCCTTATCCTGTAGCAAGGAAAATACCTAATGTATTCGGTCATTTTTTTTTTCTCATTCTTCTTCTTTTTCTTCCCCTTCTTTTTCTTCTTATGAGTTTTAACGACAATATCTCCTTGAGTCTTGAACCAACAACAGAGAGAGAGAGTTGGGGCAGTTCTTTTGTTAGACAAAATAATATTATGTACGAAACCTTTTCCTCACAATTCAAAAGAATCTGGTGTGAACGTCACACGACTTGCTTTTACATTACGCAAGTACAATGAATAAACTGGTTGACTGGAATGAACTGGAGTAACCTTAATGGTTTTGCGAGGTCGCGTACTTCTAGTTACCTATATGACATTGCTATTCCTACAGATTAACAGTCTGGCACTCTGATTTCAGTCGATTTCGAATTACATATCACGAAAAAAAAAAACGAGGTGTGAGTAAAAATTACTGACATCTACCCTTCTAGGGTTAATATGGTTGATTCGATAACTCAACGCAACGACGACAATACACATCGTATTCAATCTAACCACAACGTTAACGAGGTCAGTTCATCTCATCCCAAACTGTCCAAACCAGAGGTGTGAGTAAAAATTACTGACATCTACCCTTCTAGGGTTAATATGGTTGATTCGATAATTCAACGCAACGACGACAATACACATCGTATTCAATCTAACCACAACGTTAACGAGGTCAGTTCATCTCATCCCAAACTGTCCAAACCACTCTATGCAGCTCTACACAATTCGGCACTAGGTACCTACACAATTTGAAGAGTCACTAACAGCTCTCTATTTAACTAGGTATCTAAAAGGGTAAGTATTCAAGAAATGGAAAAAGATAGAGTGGGCTAGAGAAAGACCTAAAATAAAACCAATATTTTGTACGTGTTAGTGGATGCGCCATTTACTTTTTTTTTTTTAGAGGTTTGACAGAGGGAACCGTAACTGCTATGGTCTTATCGTCCCGAAATGGAAGAGAGAAGGAAGACAGGATAGGAGAAAGCCAGCCGTTCCGAGAACGAACATTATCCCATCAGGATAAAATCCGCCCAAAGAGAGAAGGAAGACAGGATAGGAGAAAGCCAGCCGTTCCGAGAACAAACATTATCCCATCAGGATAAAATCCGCCCTGGGAATCGAACCCGCGGCCTCAAGTTAACTAGGCTGGCTACCATTTACCTTACCTGTGTCAATTTATTTTATTCCATTCCGATTTTACTTCATATGTTTTTTCTATTCTATTTCATTTTAGTTTATTTTACGTTCATATTTCTCACCTCCAGGTCCTCCAGATTGATGCAGTCTGAATAATTGGACCAGACTTTGCCAGACACAGGATGTCTGTACCAGGTACCATTTTCTGTGCAATCCTTGTGACCAAATCCTAAGAACAGAAATAATAAAGACAGGTAGGTATTATTTTTTATTCTAATGTCTAATCTTAATGGTTCAGTGAATTGTGAAACTTATTGAGAAAAAATATACCTATATTCTAGATCGGACGAAACATCTAATGAGTTGTTTTGTTGCGTAGGTACATTCCGTTTTGAACATTTACCGAATTTTATGTCAAAAAAAAAAAAAAAAAAAAAAAAAAAAAAAAATTGGTGGCCTTTCTATTAAAGAGAGCAGAGAAAAAAATCTGGTGGGTAAGTCGCGAGGGCCTAAATTTTTACTCTCAGGTATGGATGAGATGCCTACCTAGATAAAAGAAGCTTACCTTTAGCTAAGATTCAAAGCAATTTTCGGAACATGAATGTCCCGAATCCTCTGAGGCAATAATAGAGCCTTCCTTTTTTTTTCTAAGAGGTTTGACAGAGGGAACTGTAACTGCAATGATCTTATCGTCCCTAAATCGAAGAAAGAAGAAAGACATGATAGGAGAAAGCCAGCCGTTCCGAGAACGAACATTATCCCATCAGGATAAAATCCGCCCCGGGCGGGAATCGAACCCGAGCTAAGAGGTTTGACAGAGGGAACTGTAACTGCTATGGTCTTATCGTCCCTAAATCGAAGAAAGAAGAAAGACATGATAGGAGAAAGCCAGCCATTCCGAGAACGAACATTATCCCATCAGGATAAAATCCGCCCCGGGCGGGAATCGAACCCTAGGACGAAAGCCAGCCGTTCCGAGAACGAACATTATCCCATCAGGATAAAATCCGCCCCGGGCGGGAATCGAAGGATAGGAGAAAGCCAGCCGTTCCGAGAACGAACATTATCCCATCAGGATAAAATCCGCCTCGGGCGGGAATCGAGCCCAGTGGCCTAGCGCTTACAAGGCAGACGCACTACCAACTAAGCTAGCTAGGCTGGCTGAACCTTAACTTAATTTATGCCGGTGGTCTAGCGCTTACAAGGCAGACGCGCTACTAACCAAGCTAACTAGGCTGGCTTGAGCCTTTCTTAAACAGTTACATTTCATGGATTTTTATTGCTATTGAGAAGAAATGACTATTGATTTAGTCGGTGTATAGCAGATACAAAAAGAAATCTTTTCTTTATGCTGCTATTGCCATCCGGCGAAAGCTAAAGCCGCTAAAACAACAACAACATTGATTTAGTTCTTCCCCGGCCCCTTTGGTCCGATCAAGTCCAAATTCATGTGAAAAAATATATATTCTGACCCTTTCGGAGAAATTTCATCAAAATTGGACATACCGGTCGAGAGTTTTGGACAAACAAAGAGCTTTTCAATCAAGTTATACAATATACATAGAACTCACTCACATGGTAAATCATTCACTCACTGAGGTGTGTAAGTTACCTCTCATCCCCTTGGCATACCTACATCATACGTGACAGCATGCTTCTATCCAGGATTTACCTAGAGATACCTGTCACTTCCTAGAAATATACCTTTAAGCACCACCTACCTATACCTGTAAAGTGCTTTAACCCAAAGTTTGTTTAACTTCAATTTGAACAAAAATTCCGAAGGGGCATCAAGAGCGGATTTAGATTTCTTGTTAAAATTGAAATCAACCCCCCACCAACCTAACGCACGGAACGTGTCGATCGCCTACTAACATTTCTGCGCTTTATATTGGTTTTTAGTTGAGGAGTGAGAAATTGAGAAAAAAAAAAAGGGTTTGATAGAAGGAACTGTAACTGCTGAGGTTTTATCGCCCCGAAAACCTCATATGGGTACCCATATTTGTGTGAAGCTCCTTAGGGCCGATATTTTCCCTGAAGTGACAATATAAAATAAAATATGTCCTCTTTTTACTTTCCTTATCCTATAGCAAGGAAAATACCTAATGTATTCGGTCCTTTTTTTTTTTTTATTCTTATTCTTCTTCTTTTTCTTCCCCTTCTTTTTCTTCTTATGAGTTTTAACGACAATATCTCCTTGAGTCTTGAACCAACAACAGAGAGAGAGTTGGGGCAGTTCTTTTGTTAGACAAAATAATATGTACGAAACCTTTTCCTCACAATTCAAAAGGATCTGGTATGAACGTCACACGACTTGCTTTTACATTACGCAAGTACAATGAATAATCAATCTTTTCGGGCTATACGCTTTACATGTAGGTAGGTAGTAGAAAGTGAAAAAGGTCCAAAGGTAGGATAAAATTACAATAATGCTCAAGAAATTTAATCCAATTCTTTAGAGGAACAGGAAAATGTTTGTTTCCGTTATAGCTTTGCTCTTTCGGTATACGTAGCAGACCTACAATACCTACATGTCATATTATTATAATCATATGTACAAAATGAAAATCGAATGTATGTACCTATAAGACTTGTTATGAAGACATAGGCCCGAGATCAGAAATATCATTCTTTAGGTTTTCTTTGCTCTTTCGGTATACGTAGCAGACCTACAATACCTACATGTCATATTATTATAATCATAATAAGTACAAAATGAAAATCGAATGTATGTACCTACCTATAAGACTTGTTATGAAGACATAGGCCCGAGATCAGAAATATCATTCTTTAGGTTTTATTCTTCGAATTTAATCGGGGGATGAAATCATGTCCGTCACAAAGTATTCGAGTAGAAAGGATTTTAACGAAATGTAGTTGATATCAAGCAAAATGGCGAGGAAGAAAGAAGAATTTTTTTTTAGGTAGGTAGCTACATACTTCTTCTACTATGTAGCAATGGTAGAGGTATCTAGAAACCGTTAAAATTAGGATATCGCAAAATTTCAGCACCTGCTTCCTTCGTCCTTCCCAATTATTTTAGGGAGGAGGAGGAGAAATGAAATTTTATTCGAATTAGTGAATCGGAAAAAGTCAAAAGTCACTGAGGAAAACATAATGAAAGCAGAAAGCAAGCGTTAATGAAAAGTCAATTTCAATTCATTATTTTCTCACTCATTTTTTCATTTCCAAATGAAATTTTATTCGAATTAGTGAATCGGAAAAAGTCAAAAGTTACTGAGGAAAACATAATGAAAGCAGAAAGCAAGCGTTAATGAAAAGTCAATTTCAATTCATTATTTTCTCACTCATTTTTTCATTTCCTGCCGAACATGCAGCAAAATTGGCGAATAGCGAAAAAAGGACAAAAGCTATCAAATGCAAATTACAGACCGCACTTTCCATTAGGGGAAAAATGCAAATTAGCAAAAAAAAAGTTCAACAGTAAAGAAATAAACTTAACAGTAAAAGGACTGCTTCTCACGATGCAAGAAAAAATACAATAAAGAGAGAATTTTTGATTTTGAAATTTCTCTTCAAAGAAACCACCTCCATACAAACTCGTAGTTTTGGTTCCGGGCAATGGAGCAGTTGCAGTTGGGTAAAAATTATGAATAAAAGGTCGATTCCTACGTAAAAAGTTGTGAAAAATCCAAATCTGAAGTTATTACTTATCCAAAGTTTCTAATAAGAAAATTTCTCTCCTTGGGCTTTGCTTTCTAACGATTAATTTTCTACAATCACACGCCGCCGATTCCATTGTGTAAGTTTACTTCAACTTTACATTAATGTGCCTGATAAAATATTTAGGTATTCCCAATACATTTAACCCTCTTGTAGTCAGGCTAGTTGTAAAATGTAAATGCAGTTTCTTTTTGTTATTATGTCACAACTTTGGTGCTCAGTGCTCACTGCAGCATTGTAGGATTTTCCCAATATCTCAATAATCCTGAAATCCAATGTTTACCTACCATGCTGGCACCGGTCGCTACTCATTTTCCTCACGAGGCTGAGTGGGCCCCGCAACAGCCAGTCACGGAATCAATCATTTGCATGATACCAATTTCTTGACCCCGCCGGGAATTGAACCCTGGTCTCCCGCGTGCAAGGCAAGCGCAGTGACCACTACGCCATGGGAGCTGACTAGTTGTAGATCTTATCTTAAAAGTTAAATAATAAATTTACCCATGTTTGTTGGAAGGAGGAGAAATTTCGAGAAATTCGGTTCGAAATTCTGGGAGAAGAGCGACATTTTTCATCGTTTTATGTTGGTTTGTCTCGTGAATCTTAAATGGTTTCTCCGATTTTAATTAAATTTGACAAACTTATTCACCACATGAAGGATGTGGGCATATGTACCTAATAGGTCCTCTTGGGGTCCTGTACGAGTCACTTTTGTGAGCTCTACAGATCACTGAAGTTAGCCGCGCGCTGAAGTTGAATGGGAGGCGCGTGGCAAAGTAATGTAAATTTTACTGTCCCCTGCTCTGAACAAATCACAAGATAAACGCTGCTCAACTTTTTGACCAAGAAAATCTAATGGCTGATCTTTCCACTGAGAGTTAACTCAGTTAATCTTCTGCCTCTTTTCAAGGTTTCCTTTGACGTCCCGCATTTCATTTACACAGGTCAGTTTTTCTTAAACTCTGGATTATCTGAAAACTCTCTGTGGTAAGATCGTTCATTAAAGGGTTAACACCTTATGTCTCCAGGATTTCCTTAGAGCGTTCTGTTCAATAAATTTTCCTGACATTTGATCGCTCGCTTTTTCTTTTACGTATTCTGCTTCTCCTCTTTCTTTTTCTGCTTATCAAAACGGAGAAATCAGACAATCTAATGTGACACTTTATTTTTCCTCTGTCCCTTGGAAATTTCCTTTGTAACAAAAATAATGGGGTGGTGGTGTTTATAATATCCACCCAGCCTAGGTAGCTGGGAAGGTAGCGCGTATGTCTTGAAAGCTCTAGGTCACGGGTTCGATTCCCGCCTTGGGCGAATTTTGTCGTGAACATTGTTTAGTAAATAGATTAATTTATTGGAACGGCTGGCTTTTTCCTTCTTCTTTCTCTTCAAATTCGGAAAGATAAAAAAAAAGTTCTCCCCCAAAGCTGGTACCCACGGTGACAATATTTCAATTAATCAATTAAGAGAATATCTAAATAAATAATCTCAGCAACCATTAATCTTCTGACTTAAGATAAATGTGGTTCGGAAAATTATATGCAAATTTTATAATGAATAGAAGTTGCAAGATCCTTTTTCTCCCATTTTTCTTTCGCTCTCCATTTTTGCCTGCTCTTTCTCTCTCTCTCTCTCTCTCTCTCTCTCTCTCTCTCTCTCTCTCTTTCAAAGAAACCAACTCCATGCAAACTCGTAGTTTTGGTTCCAGGCAATTGCTAGAAAAAGGCCTATAAAGATAGATCACCTAATACACCAACAGATAGAAAAGAAAACGCAGGAAAGGTAGGAATAAAAAATAAATGAAATAGAACAACAAACTTCAAAAAATATTTTCTTTCTCCCCACTTTCTGGTGATTTTGTCTCAACGAGGGGTCCGAGCAGATTCGGATAAAAGGAAAGGTGTATAAACTCATTGTTTTTATTGTGTATACGGATAAAAACAGTGAAGAAAAATTGGGAGCTGGATAATCCGTGGATATCCGTTTTTTCATTACGAAAAAAGAAGATGAAAGGAAAAAAAAAGTAGAGGAGGAAAAGCTTGAGTAAACTAGAAGATACAATCTGGATAAGTGTGTTGTGTAATAGAAACAATAAGAAGGCCCATTTCATTTCATTGAGTTTTGTGAGGGTCCAGAAGGCCTTATGTCAGAGACTAAATGAAGATGGAACAAATGGTGACAGTAAAAACTGAAGAAAAGAAAGTAAAAATGGGCACTGAAAAGGCAGAAAATAACGAAAGTACCTACGGTGGAAACAAATAGTAATGTAAGAATGGATCTAACAATTTAACCATGGATTGACAAGCCAATTGCAATTCTCCTTCAAGATTCTGAGATGTAGGTACCGAAAACTGAGCTCTAAGTAAGAACTTGAAAATTTTGGCATTGTAGGTAATTGAATTTTGACATCTCCACTAATATGAGTAAGATTGGTGGAGATGTCAACATCACAAAATATTTGTCATATTGGTGGAGATGTCACAATGACAATACGTATGGTGTGATGTCTCCCAAAGAACTTGGAAATTTTGGCATTGTAATTGAATTTTGACATCTCCACTAATAAGAGTTAAGATTGGTGGAGATGTCAACATCACAAAATATTTGTCATATTGGTGGAGATGTCACAATGACAATACGTATGGTGTGATGTCTCCCTCACAGTAAAAATTTTATTTAATTTCTTCTTCTCCCCGTCCTCCTCCTTTTCCTTCTTCTTCTTCTTCGTTGTTTTCTTTTTCGTCTTCTTTCTTATCTCATCTCTCGAGTCATCCATAGATTTTTTTTTTCAACTCTCTCCTACTCTTCCTCCCGTTTTACAAAGTCTTGAATAATTTTCCGGTCTGTGTATTTTTCGACAGTCTAACAATGACGAATTTTCCGCCCAATTTTGCTTTCTGAAATTTATTTTCTTCGTTTTCGACCTATTTTGAACAAATTAAGGGAGAAAGCAGACGACTGCTTACTTTTGGTTTATTATTGCTCTAACCATTATTTACCATTGTCAAGAAATTATAAATAAAAATATGGGCGTTTCGCCGTCTTCTTCTATTTTGTAGCAATGAAAGGATGATGTTTTAGGTTATTGTAGAAAAACATGTTCATCTGTTTTTTTTCCCCCTCTTCTTCTTCTTCTTCTTCTTCTTCTTCTTCTTCTTCTTCTTCTTCTTCTTCAAAAGTCCGGAGTACCTCCAGCTAACAGAATACTCACTTTTTTACATTCTATTTTTATTGCTCTCAACTTTCTCTCTCATCTAGTTAAATACACGGGGAAGGGCGAAAAAATTTCAATTTGAAAAATAAAATAAAAGAGCTCCCATTAATTTCGCAGACGAGCTGAAACGTGCTTCATTTAAAGGCTAAATTTAGCAGCAGCCTGTATGATGGTGTTAAAATGCTCACACAGTTTATGTAGAGGAGTGAAAAGTTTGAGAAAATTAGAAAGAACAGAAATAGAATCGGAGAGGGTTTTTCCTCATTTCAGGTGCTTTAATACTACAGACAGTAGATCGTTCACGCAGAGGGGCTTTGCATGTAGACCTTAGAGGGAAATTTCGCGAAATTTTTCCATTATTCGCAGGCCTTTGGAATTCAATCCTTACTTGCGCAATCAAACCTTTGAAATCCGTATACAGGCCCATTTTTCTGAGTGGGTTCTACAGTTCATGCTAGAAAAAGGCCTATAAAGATAAATCACCTAATACACCCACAGATAGAAAAGAAAACGCAGGAAAGGTAGGAATAAAAAATAAATGAAACAGAACAACAAACTTCAAAAAATATTTTCTTTCTTCCCCTCTCTCTGGTGATTTTGTCTCAACGAGGGGTCCGAAAAGATTCGGTATGAAAGGTGTATAAACTCATTGTTTTTATTGTGTATACGGATAAAAAGAGTGAAGAAAAATTGGGAGCTGGATAATCCGTGGATATCCGTTTTTTCATTACGAAAAAAGAAGATGAAAGAAAAGGAAAAAAAAAAAAATAGAGGAGGAAAAGCTTGAGTAAACTAGAAGATACAATCTGGATAAGTGTGTTGTGTAATAGAAACAATAAGAAGGCCCATTTCATTTCATTGAGTTTTCAGAGTGTCCAGAAAGCCTTTATCCCAAATGTCAGAGACTAAATGAAGATGGAAAAAATAGTGACAGTAAAAACTGAAGAAAAGAAAGTAAAAATGGGCACTGAAAAGGCAGAAAATAACGAAAGTACCTACGGTGGAAACAAATAGTAATGTAAGAATGGATCTAACAATTTAACCATGGATTGACAAGCCAATTGCAATTCTCCTTCAAGATTCTGAGATGTAGGTACCGAAAACTGAGCTCTAACTCTAAGTAAGAACTTGGAATCCTACTCAGCTCATTTTCGACACTCCATCCATTGCGAACACATTAGCCGCCCACTTTTCAGCTGTTTCATCTGATGCTAATTACGAGCAGGATTTTTTAGTCCACAAAAATGAACGTGAAAGCACGCCAATCCAGATTGATTTTAGCTGTGTGGGCGAGTATAACAATATTTTCTCTCATCAGGAAATGCTTTTAGTCCTCCAATCTTGTACATCAAAAGCTGCCGGCCCGGACGGCATATCATTCGTCCTTTTGAAGGAGCTTCCTAATAATGCGCAGGAGAAATTACTCGACTTTTACAATTACCTTTGGGTAAAACGCAAGTTTCCTAGAAGCTGGGGCGAGGCTCTTATCCTGCCCCTGCTGAAACCCAATAAAGACAGATTAACCCCTTCTAATTACAGGCCGATTTCGCTCCTCAACTGTTCAAGTAAAGTCCTTGAAAAAATGGCCAACAAGAGATTGTTTTGGACACTTGAGAAAAAAGGCCTAATAAATCCGTTTCAATGTAAATTTCTCTCCTTGGGCTTTGCTTTCTAAAGATTAATTTTCTACAATCACACGCCGCCGATTCCAATGTGTAAGTTTACTTCAACTTTACATTAATGTGCCTGATAAAATATTTAGGTATTCCCTATACATTTAACCCTCTTGTAGTCAGGCTAGGTGTAGATCTTATCGAAAGTTTGTCAGATAATAAATTTACCCATGTTTGTAGGAAGGAGGAGAAATTTCGAGAAATTCGGTTCGAAAATCTGGGAGAAGAGCGACATTTTTCATCGTTTTATGTTGGTTTGTCTCGTGAATCTTAAATGGTTTCTCCGATTTTAATTAAATTTGACAAACTTATTCAACACATGAAGGATGTGGGCATATGTACCTAATAGGTCCTCTTGGGGTCCTGTACGAGTCACTTTTGTGAGCTCTACAGATCACTGAAGTTAGCCGCGCGCTGAAGTTGAATGGGAGGCGCGTGGCAAAGTAATGTAAATTTTACTGTCCCCTGCTCTGAACAAATCACAAGATAAACGCTGCTCAGCTTTTTGACCAAGAAAATCAATTGGCCGATCTTTCCACTGAGAGTTAACTCAGTTAATCTTCTGCCTCTTTTCAAGGTTTCCTTTGACGTCCCCCATTTCATTTACACAGGTCAGTTTTTCTTAAACTCTGGATTATCTGAAAACTCTCTGTTATAAGATCGTTCATTAAAGGGTTAACACCTTATGTCTCCAGGATTTCCTTAGAGCGCTCTGTTCAATAAATTTTCCTGACATTTGATCGCTCGCTTTTTCTTTTATTTATTCTTCTTCTCCTCTTTCTTTTTCTGCTTATCAAAACGGAGAAATCAGACAATCTAATGTGACACTTTATTTTTCCTCTGTCCCTTGGAAATTTTCTTTGTAACAAAATTAATGGAGTGGTGGTGTTTATAATATCCACCCAGCCTAGGTAGCTTGGAATTTAGAGCGTCTGTCTTGAAAGCTCTAGGTCACGGGTTAGATTCCCGCCTTGGGCGAATTTTGATTAATTTATCGGAAGGGCTGGCTTTTTCCTTCTTCTTTCTCTTCAAATTCGGAAAGATAAAAAAAAAGTTCTCCCCCAAAGCTGGTACCCACGGTGACAATATTTCAATTAATCAATTAAGAGAATATCTAAATAGGTAAATAAAATAAAAATAAATAACCTCAGAAACCATTAATCTTCTGACTTAAGATAAATGTGGTTCGGAAAATTATATGCAAATTTTATAATGAAGAGAAGTTGCAAGATCCTTTTTTTCTCATTTTTCTTTCGCTCTCCATTTTTGCCTGCTCTTTTCTCTCTCTCTCTCTCTCTCTCAAAAAAATCAAGACAAGCTATTTTAGAGGCAGTTAGGGGAAAAAGAGGCTAAATGGAAGTCCCAACTGATAAAGCGGAAGTAAAAATACATCGCGAACGATAAGACATGAGAGATAATGATAAATTACAAACGATCTAAGCGAAGGAAAAAATAATTCCTCCTCTATTTGAGTTTATTATCTTCTAAATTGTTGATTCCATTCAACAATGTTAATTCAAATCAACAACTAATGAACAAATAAATAAATTATTTAAATTAAGGCCATTCGACCAAACACGCGAATCCATAAAAGCTCTTACAGTTCCTTCCATTAAAACTCATGAAATAATAATAAAAATAAAATACACACACGCATTATTGAACGATTTTGCAATTACTTTTGTCTGTAGTCCATTGCGAAAATGAGATTTTCAGGGACTTGAATTGAAGTTCAAAAGCTAAAGCCCCGAGAACCGCGAACTCCTTTTGAACTTTTTTTTAACCCTTGGACAAACTCTTTTTGAATTTTTTTTTAACCCTTGGACAAATAAACAGAAAAATCAAACTTGTAAAATAAAATTAATCAGAACCAAAATGTATTCAAGAACTTACGTGAAGGGTCAAACCCAGTGATGAAATAAGGACAGGGGACAAACGCTCTGGAACCTGCTGGTGTATTGGGCCAACATGCCCAGCCATCAAATGTTCCCGAGCAGTATTGTGCTGAAATCAAAGAAAACCCAAAATTAACAAAATAATTATCATTATATTACTTATTAAATAATTAGACCAAACTTTATTTACAAAATAAATATATCTCTATTACTTGATGGACCTTTAAAAAGAAATCCTGGAAATACCTGCGAAATGTTCAACAGTCAACACTCAAAGGACATTTACTCAATAGAGTTTGAGCTCAATTTCTAAGTGAATCCTACCGCGTTGTACACAAAAAGTCCACTCTGAGGGTTAGGTCTAGGCATAAACAGCCCTAAAAGTTGGGTCAGGCGAGAAGTGAGAACCCAAAAAGGAAATCCATGTCCCTCTCAGTTTCCATCCCTGGAAAGAAGAGGCAATCCCAGTTTCCATCCCCGGAAAGAAGAGACACTTCAGACTTGGAAAGTCACCCTTGACACGATATCCATCTTTCACCGTGTCGAAACCCAGTTTCCATCCCCGGAAAGAAGAGACACTTCAGACTTGGAAAGTCACCCTTGACACGATATCCATCTTTCACCGTGTCGAAATTTTATTCAGCTCGATGTTTTCCGTCGGAATTTTATTCAAACTTTGGTGTTCTTTCTCTTAACTGCGAAATGTTCAACAGTCAACACTCAAAGTACATTTACTCAATAGATTTTGACCTCACTTTCTAGGTGAGTCCTACCGCGTCGTACACAAAAAATCCACTCTGAGGGTTAGGTGTAGGCATAAACAGCCCTAAAAGTTGGGTCAGGCGAGAAGTGAGAACTCAAAAAGGAAATCCATGTCCCTCCCAGTTTCCATCCCCGGAAAGAAGAGACAATCCCAGTTTCCATCCCCGGAAAGAAGAGACACTTCAGACTTGGAAAGTCACCCTTGACACTATATCCATCTTTCACCGTGTCGAAATTTTATTCAGCTCGATGTTTTCCGTCGGAATTTTATTCAAACTTTGGTGTTCTTTCTCTTAACGCAATTTAGATGAAGGGAAAAGATTGCAAACTTTGAGGGAGGGAAAAACTTTAGCGTGAATTTCCCTTCCCATTTTTCTTCGACTTTCTAGAAAGTTGTTTTCGTACATGACGTATGCGTGTATTAAACCACATGGGAATGGCATTAGGGATGTCTCTTCGGATTACATGCGAGTACAAGTGTGCGTGTGGGGAGAGTTGAACAGAATTGGATTCGAAAATAATTCAATTATTGAAAGAAGAATGAAAGTGAAGGAAGGACTTTCATTGGCCGAGAAGTCATGGAGTCATTAATTACTAGTCGCGAGTTAGTCGGTTGTTTGGACTTTAGATAAGGCAAAATTTGCTAATATTATTATACCTTGAGTGCTCGTAGATTTGTAGAAGCTTCAACCATCCTTTAGGGCTGTTTGCTCCTAAACCTAAGCCTCTGAGTAGGCTTTTAGTGTATGGAGTTAATCCCCGGGCATTGGCTGACTGATTGGTCACAAACGTTGTTCCTAAAAATATATCTCTATAAATTTCATGAATCGACTTTAACTCACACCACCAACCTCTAAATCCGAATCCCACCACGCTAACCACACCACTGCGGTTGGTTTGGTGTATAAATAATTGCAACAATCAGACGCAGTCATATCCGAGCTACGCCATGTCTTATTAATCCCTAATAGATTTCCCGGGAGAGTTGAACAGAATTGGATTCAAAAATAATTCAATTATTGAAAATACCTAGAATGAAAGTGAAGGAAGGACTTTCATTGGCCGAGAAGTCATGGAGTCATTCATTACTAGTCGCGAGTTAGTCGGTTGTTTGGACTTTAGAAAAGGCAAAATTTGCTAATATTATTATACCTTGAGTGCTCGTAGATTTGTAAAAGCTTCACCCATCCTTTAGGGCTGTTTGCTCCTAAACCTAAGCCTCTGAGTAGGCTTATCCCCGGGGAGTTAATCCCTGGGCATTGGTTGACTGATTGGTCACAAACGTTGTTCCTAAAAATATTTCTCTATAAATTTCATGACTCGACTTTAACTCAAACCACCAACCTCCAAATCCGAATCCCACCACGCTAACCACACCACTGAGGTTGGTTCCTCCTTTTCCTTCTTCTTCTTCGTTGTTTTTTTTTTTTTCGTCTTCTTTCTTATCTCATCTTTCGAGTCATCCATAGATTTTTTTTTCAACTCTCTCCTACTCTTCCTCCCGTTTTACAAAGTCTTGTATAATTTTCCGGTCTGTGTATTTTTCGACAGTCTAACAATGACGAATTTTCCGCCCAATTTTCCTTTCGAAATTTATTTTCTTCGTTTTCGACCTATTTTGAACAAATTAAGGGAGAAAGCAGACGACTGCTTACTTTTGGTTTATTATTGCTCTAACCATTATTTACCATTGTCAAAAAATTAGAAATTATAAATAAAAAATATGGGCGTTTCGCCGTCTTCTTCTATTTTGTAGCAATGAAAGGATGATGTTTTAGGTTATTGTAGAAAAACATTTTGGTCTATTTTTTTTCTTTTTTTTTCCTCTTCTTCTTCTTCAAAAGTCCGGAGTACCTCCAGCTAACAAAATACTCACTTTTTTACATTCTATTTTTATTGCTCTCAACTTTCTCTCTCATCTAATTAAATACACGGGGAAGGGCGAAAAAATTTCAATTTGAAAAATAAAATAAAAGAGCTCCCATTAATTTAGCAGACGAGCTGAAACGTGCTTCATTTAAAGGCTAAATTTAGCAACAGCCTGTATGATGGTGTTAAAATGCTCACAAAGTTTATGCAGGGGAGTGAAAAGTTTGAGAAAATTAGAAAGAACAGAAATAGGATGGGAGAGGGTTTTCCTCATTTCAGGTGCTTTACTACAGACAGTAGGTCGTTCACGCAGAGGGGCTTTGCATGTAGACCTTAGTAAGAAATTTGGCGAAATTTTTCCATTATCGTTGCGTCTTTTGATCCTAGGCCTTTGGAATTTAATCTTTACTTGCGCGATCAAACCTTTGAAATCCGTATACAGGCCCATTTTTCTGAGTGGGTTCTACAGTTTACTGAAGTACTAGTACTACTACATTTTAACTACCTAAAATCTGAATTATATTTTGGTATGTAAATGCCACCTAAAATCGAAATTATTTATGTAAGATACCTACCTATGTAGTAGCTAAATACCTGATGCATGGGTTTTCTTTCAGCATACTTCCGATGTTGTGTTTCACGTTCTTTGTAAGGGTTCTATTGTTCCCTTTGTTGGTCCTTTTGTTTTTATTGTTTCCAGACCTTTCAGGTCGCCATCTTTACCTATTTTTGTTTACCAATCCCATTTTGTTGACAACTACAGTTCACTGAAGTACTAGTACTACTACATTTTAACTAACTATAAAATCTGAATTATATTTTGGTATGTAAATGCCACCTAAAATCGAAATTATTTAAGTTAGATACCTATGTAGTAGCTAAATACCTGATGCATGGGTTTTCTTTCAGCATACCTACTTCCGATGTTGTGTTTCACGTTCTTTGTTAGGGTGGTGTTGTTCCCATTGTTGGTCCTTTTGTTTTTATTGTTTCCAGACCTTTCAGGTCGCCATCTTTACCTATTTTTGTTTACCAATCCCATTTTGTTGACAAAAGATACCTATGTAGTAGCTAAATACCTGATGCATGGGTTTTCTTTCAGCATACTTCCGATGTTGTGTTTCACGTTCTTTGTTAGGGTGGTGTTGTTCCCTTTGTTGTTCCTTTTGTTTTTATTGTTTCCAGACCTTTCAGGTCGCCATCTTTACCTATTTTTGTTTACCAATCCCATTTTGTTGACAATGTTTTCCAATCCCATTTTGTTGTTCTCAATCGAAAATTTGATATAATGTTTTTCTTTTCCACGAGTTTGCTTGGTATTTTTCCGACCCCGTCAAATGCTATTAGGCTCTCGGATGTCAACTTTTTAGACAGTGGAATCAAGGCGGCTCGTAATGAAAAAAGCTGGGTCTTCTCTTATCTCTGGCCCTTTTTCCATTTCCATGAACAACTTTCATTTCACCTTCAATAATGTTATAACGAAATATCACGGTGGGGGGGGGGGGGGGGGAGTATATCTCTTGCCCTCGTAATAAAGGTAGATCAAGGATCGCAGGCAAAAGGTCAAAAGTCTATCGGTACAAATCCATGATCTCCGAGCTTTGAGATGCAGTGTAGTTTTGTGAGTTAGACACTTAAAGTTTGGTATGCCTTGTTCTCAAATATGATGAGAATACAACACAAAATTTTTGGTTGTTATCGGAGCATCCTTTTGATGTATTTTTACCTCTCTTTTGATGGTTTTCAGTTCTACTGGTTGAACGATTATTAAGAGTTAAAATAGAAAAAGTTATTTGAAATATGTATAATTCCCCAAGACTATAACCGAAACCCCCAATAATCTAATAGGCTAAGGAAAGTACTGAGATGTTCACAGAAGATTTTTCCTCTATCTATCATGGGTATTAGAATTTTCCCTAAAACAATTCGGAAGTACATCGGAATTCAGGGAGTCATTCCACAAGGAAAGGAAAGGGGGAGGGGTTGGAAGTTTTGCAAGCTTTTCAAAGTGCAACCTGCTCGAACGTTTCAGCCATTACAAACTATTGGATTTTTATTTGCGAACTTTTTTTTATGATGTATGTACATGGGTTTATATGTTTATAAGCCTGGGGGTCTTAAACTCGTATTTATGAACAAGAATGATCGTTCTTAGATCAGTCTCAAGTCAAAATTGACCAATCAAATGCCTTGAGACTATGCTTGGCACGAACTTAAGAGCCAGCATTTTGTTCATAAATATGGGTGTTAGTGGTAGATAAACAACTTGTTTGTTCCACATCATTGTTCTAGATTTCCAGAACTTATTTCTAAATTCTGTGTGATACCTAGTTGGTGAGAGAAGGCTTTACCATAACATAAAATGAGAGATTGACAGTATTGTCTCTATTGAACCTACCTATACAACATAGAACCAAAAAATGTTCTAACATTTTAATATCCATTTCGAATTTTCGTTGTAAGTTTATTATTTTCCTGATACCTACATCTTCAATATTTTGAAAGTTTGTTATTCCTAAAACTTTGTTATTTTTTTGTATCAAAATGAATGTATCATTTTGTTATTCTCTGGAGTAGGTTGGTACCTACTGTTCTCTGAAACGGTAGCACCACAATAACATTATTTAGATTTCCAATTTCTTCTTTGTCTTCATGATCACGTTTCTCATCAGAACTTTCAAGAACTTCGGTGTGAGGAAAAAAAAAATAGTTCTGGCTTCTCAGTTTCCAATTTTTCCAGGAAGACAGAGAGAAAAAAAACAACTTGGAATACAAAATCATAAAAGTTGTATGGGAAAAATTCAATTTCCCCGACAGAATAGGACGGTGATGAGTCAGGGAAAGTTGAAAGTTGCTTTCCTTTTTTCAATCAGAAGTTGTGAAGATGTTAATATGGAGATTGGATACAAATGGAGTGACAACGTGTCCTAGAGGAAATCAAAAATTTCCAAACAACGAATATTGAATATTGATATGTATTGAATATTGGAAAAAAATAAGAAATGCAATGTGGTGTGGAATATTGAAAGATCAAGAGATGGTGCTAGAACAAGGTGACAGATAACTGGAATGTACGAAATGGAAAAATATGAAGATGATGTTGAAAGTAGAATGGAAACAGAAACTAGAAACTGTAAGAGTGATACCTATTAGTATGTCAGAATAAATTTTGTGTCATACATATTATGAGTACCTATGGTATACATATGTAATTACCTATTTTTTATAAAGGTAGCTATACTTTTCTGATCGCACTGACTTCTAGGTTTTATGGAAGTACATTTGCAAGTACAAATCTAAAGGTCTCTAGCCTTTTCACTGAGGAAAAAACAGAAGATATTGAGAAAAAAATAAAGGAAATAACCGAGTCTCAAAAGTACCTAAACCTTGAAATAATAAAGCTTCAACAGAATCTTAAACACTAATAAAACATAGGTACCTACATAAATATGTACCTACTTATTGTAGGATACACAAAAGGGCCACTTTGGTGTAGGGGCAAACAGCCCTAAAGGTAGGTTGAGCTTATACGAATCTAATAAGTATTGTAGGTACCTATCTCCTAACTCCCACACTTATTACTTATTTACTTTTCCCCAGTTTTACAGCTTTCCTTCTTTTGCTGAAATTCGCCAAGAGAACAGAACGAGGGTTAGGTGTAGGGGCAAACAGCCCTAAAGATAGGTTGAGCTTATACGAATCTAAGTATTGTAGGTATGTCCTAACTCCCACACTTATTACTTATTTACTTTTCCCCAGTTTTACAGCTTTCCTTCTTTTGCTGAAATTCGCCAAGAGAACAGAACGTCAGGTGTGTTTTACGAGCTATATAATTCGCGATACTTGATATCCAGGTCGTCTACCTGGCAGATTTTATGGCGCTTTCCATACGTCAGAGATGGTGCTGTGCCAGGGGGAGTATAGGTATCTCTTGCCCTCGTAATAAAGAGAGATCGCAGGGAAAATGTCAAAGGTCTATCGGTGCAAACCTGAGATATCTGATCTCTGAGCTTTGAGATTTTGTGAGTTTAGAGACTTGAAATTTGGTATGTCTTTAATCCTCAAATATGACGATTATACAACACGATTTTTTTTAACAACATTGTGATGTATTTTCACCTCTTTTGGCGGTTTTCAGCTCTACTGGTTTTAAACGGTTACAGTTAAAAAGTTATATCTAGGAGTAGCTCCGCCAAAACTATATACCTGAAATCCTGAAACCCCCAATAATCTAATAGGCTAAGGAAAGTAGTGAGATGTTCACAGAAGATTTTTCCTCTATCTATCACATATGTATTAGAATTTTCCCTAAAACAATTCGGAAGTACATCGGAATTCAGGGAGTCATTCCACAAGGAAAGGAAAGGGGGAGGGGTTGGAAAATTTAGAAAGAAAATGATCAAGAATTTTCGAAAGAACGAAAAAATAATTTTCTAATTCAATTTGCCAATGAGATTAAAAATCTTTAATTCCATTAACTCTCTTCCAGCACATCATTCTTCTAGTTTTCTAATGGTAGGTACTTCTTTTCTTCTTTTTTCCTTATTTCTTAGTTCTTTTTTCCTTATATAGTTTTGCCTCATCGTAATAAAATGCTAGTAAAGTTTTCCTATTCGAATTCCTGTGGGGACGAGAAGAGAAAAAGAAGTTGGAACTTTTTTTGTCGTTAAATAAAGAGTCGTTGGTTTGACTCCAATGTGTGCCAAATGAAGGTTAACCTTCATTGTATGGATAACCTTCACCAGGTTATAGCTTTTTCTCCTATTTCGTAGATTCGTATAGCTTAACCCATTCCTTTTGCTCTTTCGGTATACTCGTACGTAGCAGACCTACAATACCTACATGTCATATTATTATAATCATATGTGTACAAAATGAAAATCGAATGTATGTACCTATAAGACTTGTTATGAAGACATAGGCCCGAGATCAGAAATATCATTCTTTAGGTTTTATTATTCGAATTCACTCGGGGGATGAAAATCATGCCCGTCACAAAGTATTCCAGTAGAAAGGACTTTAACAAAATGTAGTTGATATCAAGCAAAATGGCGAGGAAGAAAGAAGAATTTTTTTTTTAGGTAGGTACATACTTCTTCTACTATGTAGCAATGGTAGAGGTATCTAGAAACCGTTAAAATTAGGATATCGCAAAATTTCAGCACCTGCTTCCTCCACATGAAGAATATGGGCATATGTACCTCTTGGGGTCCTGTACGAGCCACTTTTGTGGGCTCTACAGATCACTGAAGTTAACCCCTGAAGTTGAATGGCAGGCGCGTGGCAAAGTAATGTAAATTTCACTGTCCCCTGCTCTGAACAAATCACAAGATAAACGCTGCTCAACTTTTTGACCAAGAAAATCTAATGGCTGATCTTTCCACTGAGAGTTAACTCAGTTAATCTTCTGCCTCTTTTCAAGGTTTCCTTTGACGTCCCGCATTTCATTTACACAGGTCAGTTTTTCTTAAACTCTGGATTATCTGAAAACTCTCTGTGGTAAGATCGTTCATTAAAGGGTTAACACCTTATGTCTCCAGGATTTCCTTAGAGCGTTCTGTTCAATAAATTTTCCTGACATTTGATCGCTCGCTTTTTCTTTTACGTATTCTGCTTCTCCTCTTTCTTTTTCTGCTTATCAAAACGGAGAAATCAGACAATCTAATGTGACACTTTATTTTTCCTCTGTCCCTTGGAAATTTCCTTTGTAACAAAAATAATGGGGTGGTGGTGTTTATAATATCCACCCAGCCTAGGTAGCTGGGAAGGTAGCGCGTATGTCTTGAAAGCTCTAGGTCACGGGTTCGATTCCCGCCTTGGGCGAATTTTGTCGTGAACATTGTTTAGTAAATAGATTAATTTATTGGAACGGCTGGCTTTTTCCTTCTTCTTTCTCTTCAAATTCGGAAAGATAAAAAAAAAGTTCTCCCCCAAAGCTGGTACCCACGGTGACAATATTGTTGGTTTGACTCCAATGTGTGCCAAGTGAAGGTTAACCTTCATTGTATGGATAACCTTCACCAGGTTATAGCTTTTTCTCCTATTTCGTAGATTCGTATAGCTTAACCCATTCCTTGGGGCTTGCCCCAACATTCCTTGGGGCTTGCCCCAACATCCAAGCAAACCTCAGAGTGGGCTTTTTGTGTATGGAATTAAGCTGATTTTCTCCTGTTTACTTTCTTTCATGAACTTTTTGAAATGGTACGTAGCGCACGTAGGTAGTTATTCGTAGATGTTATTCATCATTTCATGTAATACCACTTTATAAATCCCAATAGTCAGCTCCCATGGCGTAGTGGTCACTGCACTCGCCTTGCACGCGGGAGACCCGGCGGGGTCAAGAAATTTGTATCAAGCAAATGATTGACTCCGTGACTGGATGTTGCGGAGCCCACTTAGCCTCGTGAGGAAAATGAGTAGCTATGACATATAAATGCGCATAGCGACCGGTGCCAGCATGGTAGGTAAACATTGGATAATAATCTCAGCAACCATTAATCTTCTGACTTAAGATAAATGTGGTTCGGAAAATTATATGCAAATTTTATAATGAATAGAAGTTGCAAGATCCTTTTTCTCCCATTTTTCTTTCGCTCTCCATTTTTGCCTGCTCTTTCTCTCTCTCTCTCTCTCTCTCTCTCTCTCTCTCTCTCTCTCTCTTTCTCTCTCTAAAAAAAATCAAGACAAGCTATTTTAGAGGCAGTTGAGGGAAAAAGAAGCTAAATGGAAGTCCCAACTGATAAAGCGGAAGTAAAAATACATCGCGAACAATAAGACATGAGAGGGAATGATAAATTACAAACGATCTAAGCGAAGGAAAAAATAATTCCTCCTCTATCTGAGTTTATTACCTATCTTCTAAATTGTTGAATCAATTCAACAATGTTAATTCAAATCAACAACTAATGAACAAATAAATAAATTATTTAAATTAAGGATAGTCGACCAAACACGCGAACCCATAAAAGCTCTTACAGTTCCTTCCATTACAACTCATGAAATAATAATAAAAATAAAATACACACACGCATTATTGAACGATTTTGCAATTACTTTTGTCTGTAGTCCATTGCGAAAAGTAGGAGGTGGCGGGAGGGGAGAGAATTAGAGGGGTAGGGTAGGAGAAGGGAGAGGAGGAGAGGGGAGGAGGATAGAGAGACAGGAAGATTAGAAAGTGGGAGGAAATTAAGAAAGATGCAAAAGGAAATGAGACAGAGGAAAAACTAAGCTTCGTATAAAGTTTATTAATAGCATTAGCTGCTTTTGTTATTTACTGACAAAAAATGCAATTTACAAGTGTTACATGGTCTAATATGGAATGTTCTTTGAGTTTTACGGTGGACTTGACAAGCTACGAAAATCAACGAAAGGCACATATAATGTTGATACTTTCCCTGTCGCGTATAATATCTCTAGTAGCGCGGTCAAACTTTCTTGACTTGGCGGGGCGGAGCGCTACCGCGCTCCTTAATATGTCTCTCTCATGATTATGAAACGATTTTTCTTTTTCCCTTGTGTGAAATTTACATTTTGAAGAATAAATTTGTGATACGAGTTGATTACCAAAGTACTTACATACACTACAGATCAATCGTATTAGCTGCTTTCGTTATTTACTGACAAAAAATGCAATTTACAAGTGTTGCATGGTCTAATATGGAATGTTCTTTGAGTTTTACGGTGGGCTTGACAAGCTACGGAAATCAACGAAAGGCACATAGAATGTTGATATGTCTCTCTCTTGATTGTGAAACGATTTTTCCCTTTCCCTTGTGTGAAATTTACATTTTGAAGAATAAATTTGTGATACGAGTTGATTACCAAAGTACTTACATACACTACAGATCAATCGTCTGTCTTAAGAAAACCGCATAGGACATGTCTATTGAATGTGACTTCGCGACTGTTCTTAGGTGAAAATTCACCTAGGAGAAAACCATAGGAAGAAAAATCTGCAGGGTTTTCTATTTTATTGTTTTCCTCATTAATGTTTTGTGGGAACATAAAGAGTGGACAGCGTCCAATAGACACCCACTGTCAATCCCACCATAGATCCTGCTGAGTCCAATTTGTCTCTGAAGGAAATGATGGTCTTTACCTTCGAGGTTTTTCCTACCCACATCTTTATTCTCCTCCTTCTCCTCCTCCTCCTCCTCCTCCTCCTACTCTTCCTCTTCCTCCTCCTCCTTCTCCTCTTCCCCTTATTCTCTTTTCCCTCATCTCACTCAACCATTCATGTTTTATCATCTCCTTCTCTTTTTATAATCCATTTCCCACGTCTTGTTCTTATTCTCCTGCCTTAGTGGTGTAGTGGTCAAGACGCTCGGGGAAAAAAAGAGGGCGTGGGTTCAATCCCAGCGGAGGTGTTTTCAAATAAGAAGAAAGTGAAATTTTCCCACCGTGCCACCTTCGGGTAGTACAGACTCGTCAAACAAATGGGGGTTTTTGCTCCCAAAATAAAGTAAACCCGTTGTTCGAGAGTAAAAGATCAAAGAACAATGTGGTTTATTGAAATGACCCTAGTCCCGGAATCCCGAATAAACGACGAAATAAGTTACAGATCAAGAACTAAGAAGAAAGAAACTTCTAAACCTTTTGTTTCAAACTTCACTGAATTTCAAAGGCTGTCCAATAACAGTCCCCTGTCATTGAAAAAGATAGTCCACCGAAATTATTCATTCGCCAAGAAGAAAACGAATTTCAAATTCCTTTCTTTTTTTCTCGCAGACCGCAAAATCAATTCGAGCAGAAACAATCCTCCTTGGAGAGTTTTGTTTTTAATCTGCGGAAATTTCTGTTTTCATTTACAGCTCTTCGGTGCCATCCAGCTTCAATTTGTTCGAAACTCAAAAAGGGTTTCGAAACTTTCTATTTGTAAATCACTACTATATTTTCTAGTCTAAGTCTAACACAAAACAAAAGACAACGAAAACAAGAAAGGAATACAAATTACAATAATTAATGCATTTATAACACTAAAAACTGTCTCTCCGAAATTATTCATTCGCCAAGAAGAAAACGAATTTCAAATTCCTTTCTTTTTTCTCGCAGACCACAAAATCAATTCGAGCAGAAACAATCCTCCTTGGAGACTTGTGTTTTTAATCTGCGGAAATTTCTGTTTTCATTTGCAGCTCTTCGGTGCCATCCAGCATCCAGCTTCAATTTGTTCGAAACTCAAAAAGGGTTTCGAAACTTTCTATTTATTTTGTAAATCACTACTATATTTTCTAGTCTAACACAAAACAAAAGACAACGAAAACAAGAAAGGAATACAAATTACAATAATTAATGCATTTATAACACTAAAAACTGTCTCTTGTGCCATCCAGCTTCAATTTGTTCGAAACTCAAAAAGGGTTTCGAAACTTTCTATTTATTTTGTAAATCACTACTATATTTTCTAGTCTAACACAAAACAAAAGACAACGAAAACAAGAAAGGAATACAAATTACAATAATTAATGCATTTATAACACTAAAAACTGTCTCTTGTTGTAACGCTATCGCTGCGATTCCCTTTGTTTTGTGCAAATTTCTTTTCTTCTGCTTTGTTGAATTGTCTCAAAAATCTGTTTCTTCGTCTTTTATACAAGGAGCTCTAGTTCTATTTCTGGTAACCCAATTTTTGGTGACGTCTTTTTCCTTAGAAGTGGGGTTTTCACTGTGTTTGAAATTCAGTTTGTACCCTTTTGTTAGAATCGTGTTGACAAACTCAAGTGGAATTCGAGATTCTGCAGGGGAAAATTGTCATCGATTCTGTATTATTTATTCATGGACTTATCTTGTGTTCAAGGAGCTCTAGTTCTATTTCTGGTAACCCAATTTTTGGTGACGTCTTTTTCCTTAGAAGTGGGTTTTTCACTGTGTTTGAAATTCAGTTTGTACCCTTTTGTTAGAATTGTGTTGACAAACTCAAGTGGAATTCGAGATTCTGCAGGGGAAAATTGTCATCGATTCTGTATTATTTATTCATGGACTTATCTTGTGTAGACATAGACACCATTATTTGACTATAGGGTCCATTTGGACTGAGAATAATGGACCGGGTCCAAATGAGCTTGTCGCTTCGGGTGTAAGGCCTCAATAGTGGACGAAGGACTTCAAGAGTTTTGCAATCATTCTGAAAGGCCCCCTCCTAATGGTCATTCCCTTTTCTCAATGCTCTTCTTCTTCCTTTTCTTCTTCGTCTTCTTCTTCTTCCTTTTCTTCTTCTTCTTCTTCTTCTTCTTCATCTTTTCCTTTTCCCTCTTCTACTTCTTTTTTCTTCTTGTTCCTCTCCTTTTCCTTCTTCTTCTTATTATTATTGTTATTTACCACTGATGTATGTACATGGGTTTAAAAGGTACCTCTTTTCTTCTTCGTCTTCTTCTTTTTTCTTTTCTTCTTCTTCTTCTTCTTCTTCTTCTTCTTCTTCTTCATCTTTTCCTTTTCCCTCTTCTACTTCTTTTTTCTTCTTGTTCCTCTCCTTCTCCTTCTTCTTATTATTATTGTTATTGAACACTTTTTTTATTTTGAATATTTACAAAGGTATAGGTACAATAAGTATATATAAAACAATGAGATTAACAAAACAATAGAGGGAAAAAAATAACAAAATAATAGATTAATAACAAAAAAGAAATGAAATAAATGATAAAATAAACTATATACAAAATATTGTATACTGAGGGACGGTATTAAAGGCATTCTCTTCCATCCAACCTCTCTTCTTCTTCCTCTCCTTCTTCGTTTCCTCCTTATCCTTCCCTCAATCGCCTTCCTGATGAAGGGACACTTTGTTGTCTTATCCTTTATTCCTCTCTTTGTCACTCCTTTGTTCCTTCCTGTCCTATCTTCCGTTCTAAAACGTGTCGTTTCAGAACGGAAGGAATCGTTTTTATCTTGTGGGTTTCCTTTGTTTTTCCTCTGCATAATGTTTTCAAAATACTTTTGAATAGAGCAGCGCGTACTGGCATGTTACGTTGAAGGTCCGGCGTTTGACTCTCAGACAGGAAGACAAAATTTGCACCCCTGTAATATTATATTACCTATGTGTAATTTATTGTGGAATGTGAGCCTGCTCAAGGCAATGAAAGTGCTGATTGCATTTCCAGCAAAATGATAGCGTGTAAAAACCTATGTGCCAGCCTAGTTAGCTTAGTTGGTAGTGCGTCTGCCTTGTAAGCGCTAGGCCGCGGGTTTGATTCCCGCCCGGGGCGGATTTTATAATAGCGTGTAAAAACCTATGTACATTTATCTCAACCCTGATCTTCATCTATAAATTCTATGCTCTTTCAGTCGCTTATCCTACGTTATCGAATGACCTAGTCATGAACAAATCTACAAAAGTTAATTACAACTTTATATTTTGTGTCCTAGTATTGAACAAAGCAAAAGAAAAGTGCAATCAACATTTTGGAAAAATACCTACTAGAGATTTCGGAATTGCAATCATCCTGATTTCCCCGCAGACACAATCAGAAATCAGCAGAAAATACAATGAGTGTTCATAACGAGCGCGTGTTGGAAAGGTATTGTAAATTGCAATTAGTTATCATAGGGGACCAAGGCGAAGAAGAGAGTCATTATTTCTGAACGTAGAGTCGTACAATTTGGATTTTTTGACAAACCATGTTATTATGAAATATAGGTTTCTTTTGGTCCTCAAGGGAGACCATTAGAGGAATCAGTATTAGCTCAGAGAATAGTAGAAAGTAAAAATTAAATGAGACTAATGACTTCTTCCTAATAATTCCCTCATGTTTCCAAGTACTTATTGTCATTTTTCTAATGTTCGTTCTCGGAACGGCTGGCTTTCTCCCATCCTGTCTTCCTTCTCTCTTCGATTTCGGGACGATAAGACCATAGCAGTTACAGTTTCCTCTGTCAAACTCTTAAAAAAAAACCCTATATGTACATTTATTTCAACCCTGATCTTCATCTATGAATTCTGTGCTCTTTCAGTCGCTTATCCTACGTTATCGAATGACCTAGTCATGAACAAATACATATACAAAAGTTAATTACAACTTTATATTTTGTGTCCTAGTATTGAACAAAGCAAAAGAACAGTGCAATCAACATTTTGGAACAATATCTAGAGATTTCGGAATTGCAATCATCCTGATTTCCCCGCAGACACAATCAGAAATCAGCAGAAAATACAATGAGTGTTCATAACGAGCGCGTGTTGGAAAGGTATTGTAAATTGCAATTAGTTAGCATAGGGGACCAAGGCGAAGAAGAGAGTCATTATTTCTGAACGTAGAGTCGTACAATTGGATTTTTTGACAAACCATGTTATTATGATATATAGGTTTCTTTTGGTCCTCTAGGGAGACCATTAGAGGAATCAATATTAGCTCAGATAATAATAGAAAGTAAAAATTAAATGAGACTAATGACTTCTTCCTAATAATTCCCTCATGTTTCCAAGTAATTATTGTCATTTTTTCGTTCCTTATTTGAAAAAATCGACAATAATAATTATGATGATAATAATTTTATTTATGATAAATAAAATGGCTGTGTTCAGCTTTAATTGGAGGGTGCTACATCAATCAGCAAATTCTAAAAACGCTTTTGTTATACCCTTTAATAGGTAGGTAGGTATTTGAGGGTTTGGCAGAGTAATGAGTGGAGATTGGAGAGTAAAAGATACGAGTATTTAGGAAATAAAGTGGCAATTTTACAGCACCTGAATACCTAAATTACAAATTCAGAAGATCCCATCAACATTCCATTCCCTATCGGAGATTAGACATTTGGGATTCGACCAAATGACAGCCAACGAAACTTGATCCGAGCAATGATCACGTTCGAATTTCAAAATAATATCGGACAGTGGACACATCCAAATTTGAAAATTCTAGTCGAAAACCTCATATCATTTTTCCCAGACAGTATTTAGGAAATAAAGTGGGAATTTTACAGCACCTGAATACCTAAATTACAAAGTCAGAAGATCCCATCAACATTCCCCACCGGAGATTAGACATTATTTGGGATTTGACCAAATGACAGCCAACGAAACTTGATCCGAGCAATGATCACGTTCAGATTTCAAAATAATATCGGACAGTGGACACATCCAAATTTGAAAATTCTAGTCGAAAACCTCATATCATTTTTCCCAGACAAAGAATACTTCCTTTTACACGAGGAAAGACATTTAATACTCTCACAATAATATAGCACACTTCTCACCCAATTTCTCCCCTCAATTGGTGAATTTTCTCGTCTCAAAGAGACACCTGAAGAGAATAGTTACAGATGATTCAAAATGGTGGAGAGCTAAGTGACCATTCCACGTCTTAATTTTACACGAGGAAACACATTTAAAACTCTCACAATAATATAGCACAATTCTCACCCAATTTCTCCCCTCAATTCGCGAATTTTCTCGTCTCAAAGAGACACCTGAAGAGAATAGTTACAGATGATTCAAAATGGTGGAGAGCTAAGTGACCATTCCACGTCTTACATTACTTGTGTGAAACACTTCGATGATTTACTGTTCTATTGTCAGCAATACCCCTGTCCAAAAGAGATCACTGATTTCACATCCACATGTTTACAACATATCTACCAGGGGCCTTTGAGAAACGATGATTATGTAAGTCAGTCACACTTTTTCTAAAAAAAAAAGTTGGTATTAGGTATCACTATTTGCTAATTATATCATCTGTATTGGAAGAGACAACCAAGTGAAATTCCTCTATTGAAGAAGGAAACCAACTTTTTCCAGGGATTTTAGGGAACTATTTTTCAAGTGAAATTCCTCTATTAAAGAAGGAAACCAACTTTTTCCAGGGATTTTAGGTAACTATTTTTTAGGGAAGATAAGGAATTTGAATAGGAACTATGAATGGTCAAATTATGTAAGCTTGTTTACATTTTCGAAGGAAATACCTACTAATAGCAAGAGTTGTAGACAATTTTCGAGAGAGAAAAAAGAGAGAGAGAGAGAGAGAGAGAGAGAGAGACCGTCAGTATCTAGGTGACCCTTGTTAAAAAAAGCTCTGGAATAATTACAGCTTTTAAAATTTACATGACGTGTGAGGAAATAGCTTGTTTTCATCAATGCATTTTCCTTTAATGACGCGCATACTACAGAATGGACATACTACGGACTCAGACTGTCGTAAAGTTGGCGCTACGGAAATAAATTTAATCAAATTAGTGTACGACACTTAGGGAATAATAAAATTACGTGATGAGTTGAGTAGTTGACACAGAATTCAAATAAGCGTTGAAAAAAAGTTAAAAATGAGACTTGAAACTTCATAAAAATGCAATAATATGGCGGAGATAAACGAAATTCAGATGAGAGTTGTATTTTGGTATTAGGTATCACTATTTGCTAATTTTATCATCTGTATTGGAAGAGACAACCAAGTGAAATTCCTCTATTGAAGAAGGAAACCAACTTTTTCCAGGGATTTTAGGGAACTATTTTTTAGGGAAGATAAGGCATTTGAATAGGAGCTATGAATGGTCAAATTATGTAAGCTTATTTACATTTTCGAAGGAAATACCTACTAATAGCAAGAGTTGTAGACAATTTTCGAGAGAGAAAGAGAGAGAGAGAGAGAGAGTCCGTCAGTATCTAGGTGACCCTTGTTAAAAAAAGCTCTGGAATAATTACAGCTTTTAAAATTTACATGACGTGTGAGGAAATAGCTTGTTAAATAATGTATTCGTCAATTAGGGTTCAGTATAAAACACAATATTGATTGACGGCTAAATTGAAGCTTTAAAAAACGTAATGGTCGGTGATGCCCTTGTGGTAACGCATACATAGGTACCCCGTATGGATACAATGGAGGGGATAAAATTCTCGTTTATTTGATGAGAATCGACCTAACAAAGTGTGTTCTCAGTTTTAACTCGACGATGTTGTACTTTAAAGTAGAAAAACACTACTATCACGTCACGTACTCACGTGAGCTCACGTTTAGTGTGTTCCTGCCTGTATTTTCTCTAAAAGTGTTAACCAAAGGCCTCATTAAAAGTTGGTCACAATCCACGAATTCCGCGTTTGCCAGAAACCAAAAAAAAAAAAAAAAAAAAAAAAAAAAAAAAAAAAAAAAAAAAAACCCGCCGGCTGAAATCAGATTCCCTCAAATTATGTCCTCGATCGAAAAGCTATTCCGATGAAAAATCCCAAAATCAGTCTTCCTTGTCCTCAGATCGATCCAGAAGTACGCAGATGGCTACTTCATCAGGGTAAGCTTAAGTTTTACTTTGAGGAGTTTTTATTGTTCTCATTTCAGCCTGAAAGTTTCGTAAATTCCGAACTCCTCGGGGCTCCTCCTCGTTTTCTATTATTATTTTTTTCTCTGAGGTCGAGACTACACGTCCTGTTTGAAGAACATTACTATTTTCCTGTTTCCAGTGAAATTTGTTGTCAGTCATCAGAATACCAGTGTTATGAAGATCGTGATAATTGTGATATTCACGTCCTGGAATCGACCCCGACCCTCCAGAACCAAAGTCCAGTAGAGTTTACTTCAACCATCATGGTTCTGTTCTTCGTCATGATGGCTATCTACACGGTGGGCCTCAACATTGGTGAATACATCACCTACACGTAAGTTTGGTATCCTTAATTAAATTCTTCAATAACCTCAGTATCATAATTCGGTGGTGAACTCATCTCTTTTTCCTGAGAAACCCGAGACAACTAAAGGTTTTACATGACTTCTTCAGTGACACTATTAGCTGAAAAAGATACTATCGAGTCGGAATGTTGGTAATACTACTGAACAGCTGAACAGATACTGTCTAGTCAAAAAAGTTCAGCGGAAAAAACCCCTTGTGCAACATAAACATGTCCCTCTTGCCTTTAATGTGACTGTACTGACTGTTATTATCTCCATCCCTTTGTTTCATAAAACTTCCCTCTAACTGTAAGTCATTGTAGTTTTTCCCTCGCTTTTTTGTACGGTGAGTAATGATGTCTGGGTTTTGGTTATGGAAAAACCCCCTTGTGCAACATAAACATGTCCCTCTTGCCTTTAATGTGACTGTACTGACTGTTATTATCTCCATCCCTTTATTTCATAAAACTTCCCTCTAACTGTAAGTCATTGTAGTTTTTCCCTCGCTTTTTTGTACGGTGAGTAATGATGTCTGGGTTTTGGTTAATGGTCATGATGTGTCGTTTTGTGTTACGAAGGTACTTGGGTAGTTTGTTACTAATGTTTTTGGTCGTTTTGCCTCTTCTAATAATGTTGAATGTCTTACAAATCTTAGGTAAAATCCTTAAAATGAGGAGGAAAAAGTGGTCATGATGTGTCGTTTTGTGTTACGAAGGTAGTTTGTACTAATGTTTTTGGTCGTTTTGCCTCTTCTAATAATGTTGAATGTCTTACAAATCTTAGGTAAAATCCTTAAAATGAGAAGGAAAAATATTAGCACCTCAAACTTAAAAACAGGTCGGTTATCTAACCCAGATTTCCTTGCATTTTCCAAAGGATGAATTGCGACATTTGGTAAATCTGTAAGTGCTCTATTTTTTGTCGAACACAACTGTTAGACAAAATTGAAGAATAGAAAGAAGTAAGAAGGTGAAGAAGAACAAGAAACAGAAGAAGAAGCAGCAGAATCAGAAGAAGAAAAAGGAGAGGAACTCCTCTAATAACGGAAGGTACTGTCGTTGTCTGATACTAATGAGACGTTCACGAAAGTTCGAACATTGTTTTGCAATTATTTTTCCTTTTTTTAATTAAATCTAGAAAAGTTTAAAGATGGCGTCTCGAAAAGAGGAAAAATATTAGCACCTCAAACTTAAAAACTGGTCGGTTATCTAACCCAGACTTCCTTGCATTTTCCAAAGTATGAATGACGACATTTGGTGAATCTGTAAGTGCTCTATTTTTTGTCGAACACAACTGTTAGACAAAATTGAAGAATAGAAGGAAGTAAGAAGGTGAAGAAGAACTAATGAAAGAAGAACACGAAACAGAAGAAGCAGCAGAATCAGAAGAAGAAAAAGGAGAAGAACTCCTCTAATAACGGAAGGTACTGTCGTTGTCTGATACTAATGAGAGTTTCACGAAAGTTCGAACATTGTTTTACAATTATTTTTCCTTTTTTAATTAAATCTAGAAAAGTTTAAAGATGGCGTCTCGAAAAGTGAGAAGAGAAAGTCGGGCGAAGAAGTGTGCTGATTGCTGAAAGGTGACAAATAGCAAAATGACTTTCTGATGTTATTTCTGGTAGTTTTCTCTGTTAGAAAGAATAACAAGAGGTAGGAGGTATAGATATTGATGAGAGAAAAAAGACAAAATATAGGGAAAGAGAAAATAGTGCCCGATGTGCCCGCCAGCGTCAGGGCCTAACCACATTGGGCCCATGCATTGAAAAAGTTGCCAACCCCTGGTCTAGCGGCTCCAGGGATTTCTAAAGGACATGTAAGTAAGTACCTTATGTAGCAGCTCCTTGAGCATTATACTCAAAGTATCCAGTTCAAAACTCCATTGGTATTACATCTAGGTAGATTCTAATTTTCAAAAGATAGGTACCACTTACCTACCGCACGCTTTCAATATATTTGCTATCTGAATTGAATTGACACATGTGTCTGGAATAATTCGACATTCTGAATTGAATTAATTCGAATTTGAATTCTCTGAACGTGCTGAAGAACACTAAAGCGAATAGACGAGTATGTTATACTTGTGAAGATTAAATAAAATAAACATGGAGAATCAAAATCTTATGAAAAAACGAAGAGAAAATTCAATTTCATGATCCTGAAGTCTCGACATATTTGAGTGTTTTTTGTGTCTTTTCTTTTTTTTTACTATCTAGGTAGGTACTCGTGTTCTCATGTTGTTGTTGTTGTTTTTTTTTTTTTTTTTTTTTTTTTTTTTTTTTTTTTTTTTTTTTAAGTTCAGCGGAAAAAACCCCTTGTGCAACATAAACATGTCCCTCTTGCCTTTAATGTGACTGTACTGACTGTTATTATCTCCATCCCTTTGTTTCATAAAACTTCCCTCTAACTGTAAGTCATTGTAGTTTTTCCCTCGCTTTTTTGTACGGTGAGTAATGATGTCTGGGTTTTGGTTAAGGTTCAGTGCGTACGAAAGCACCAAGTGTGAATATCTGCACAGTCCATGCACTAGACTTGCGTTTCCTCACACGGGCTGGAATGGAAAATAGACATTGGGGGAAAATTAAACCTACGTAGAAATATGAGCCTCGAATGAAAATTAAGCCTGAAAAACGAAACAATGAAGATCATCTGTTCTGCTCGTTGCTCACTTCTAATTAAATTGCCACTACCACGGACAAAAGACAGATAAAAAGTAAAAGTAGATGGAAATGAATGGAGGATCCACAAAGTAGAATATAGGACGACTAGGAATTATTAGAAGACGGGTTTCATAATGAGCAGCATTAAATAGACGTGGAAGAAGTAACAGAAGATGAAGTAAGAGAAGAGAAAAGACAAATGAGTCAAAACAATCTCGCAATGGGACCCAGAGGAATAGCTGGGGAAAGATAGATCGCAAGAAACTAGACGAAACACGTATATGCGCAATTGCGTACCATTAGTGGAAAACACGTATATGCGCAATTGCGTACCATCAGTGGAGACAGGGAAATGGTGTTAACTTTGTAACGCGAGAAGTTTTCAAACAAACTGGAAGGAAAATTCTCAGAAGTCACTGAACAGAATATTGGTCGTAGAGCTAATATGCCTGTTATACATTGGAAGCGTAGTCGAGCGACATCAAGTAGCACGTAGTCGCCTGAAAAACCAAACCTGTAAAAATGATAGAGACTCTCTATCTTTTTTATAGGTTTGGTTTTCCAGACGACGACGCCTTCCAATGTACGACAGGCCTTATAGGTTTAGAAAACATTTCGTTGTACAAAAGATAGGTGTCGGGAATGGTGAAAAGTGTATGCAAATGAAGACAATATTAGAAATACCTTATAGAATTAAATACGTAAAACGGTACATAAAAAAATGGTAGGATATCATCTACACTGAGATCATAAGAAATGGAGAAAAGTAAACCTTGTGAGTGCAAATGCCTTGCTTACGTCCACTATTAAGATGCTACCTTGCTTCACCAAGACAAACAAATAGCGAGGGAACTACGGGAAATAACAAAAGATCCCTTTTAAAAGCTCAGACCAGACCAGAGATACATTATGGTGCATGATATACGCTCGTTGAGGTTAGAAAGCACCCAAGCTTAGCGAAACACTTCCCCAATCACTTAATAAAACACCACAACCACCACAAGGAAACATAAATAAAAACACAAGATTACACAGCGAACTCCGGAAAGTCTGATTTTTTTCCGGCAGAGAGAGGGGAAAAAACTTTCTAAAACTATTATAAATTTTAGTTTTATGCTTAAAGTCAAGGCTCATAGAGGGAAAAAACAATAAAGAGCATAGCTAAACGAGAGACGAGTTAGAGGACAATAAAAATGGAGACGAACCCGTACATGAATTGTCACTTTTAGGAACACATAAACCCACTAGGGTAATAAATTATGTTTGGCTGAAATTCGCCCTGGAAGGCCCCAATGTTTCCACTCTATCGCCGCTTTTGGCCGCTATGGAACACATAAATTTTACTATCGAAAGAGTCGAAAAGGTTTCATTAGAATGGTGGATATTGTTTTACGACAATTTTATTCCTTTATCAGAATTAATTTATTGGGTTATCTAGGTAGGTGTATCTTCTATTCCTCCACTATTTTAATGTACAGAGTATCTATCTACATAACCTTAGTCATTTACAAAACCGATATTTTGACTTGGATATGTGAATAATAAGTTTAACGTGAGAAAATGGTGGAAGGAAGAAATCAAGGGAGACAGAGACATAGAGAGAGAGGAAGAGAGAGAGAGAAAGGGAGGAAAAGAAGGATATAGGAAAAAAGAGGGAGAGAGAAGGAAGGAAAGAGAGGTTAGTTGATTGGAATATATGGGTAAGTAAGTTTTTACAGTTGGAAATATACATGACTGACGAAGGAAGCAGAGAGAGAAGGATATTAGGATATAGGAAAAAGAGGGAGAGAGAAGGAAGGAAAGAGAGGTTAGTTGATTGGAATATATGGGTAAGTAAGTTTTTACAGTTAGAAATATACATGACTGACGAAGGAAGAGAGAAAGAGACGGAGGAAAAAAGAGGAGGAAGAGGAGAAAGAGAAGAGAGAGAGATAGAGAAATGGAGGGAAAGACGGAAAAGGGAAAAGAGAGGAATGGAAAGGAAGAAAAAGAGGGAGAGAGGGAGGGAGGCTAAGACTGAAAAAACTTCCCTAAATTTACTTTAAAGAAAAATTCGCTTCTCTAAATTTTCTCTACTCCTCCTTTTTCAAATTTCTCTCATAGATTATTGTCAATCGTATTTCTTTTCGCTCGATCACAAGATTGATGGGATTGATAAACTGTAATCAAGATGTATCTCTCTCAAGGAAGAGAGAAAGAGACGGAGGACAAGAGAGGAGGAAGAGAAGAAAGAGAAGAGAGAGAGAGAGAAATGGAGGGAAAGACGGAAAAGGGAAAAGAGAGGAATTGAAAGGAAGAAAAAGAGGGAGAGAGGGAGGGAGGGAGGCTAAGACTGAAAAAACTTCTCTAAATTTAGTTTAAAGAAAAATTCGCTTCTCTAAATTTTCTCTACTCCTCCTTTTTCAAATTTCTCATAGATTATTGTCAATCGTATTTCTTTTCGCTCGATCACAAGATTGATGGGATTGATAAACTGTAATCAAGATGTATCTCTCTCTCTCTCTCTCTTCCGTTCCCTCCCTCTGTCTTTCTTTCTATCTATATTTATCTCCCTCTTTTCATTTATCAGGGACCAAGAGGAAGGCAGATGCTTTGAAAATTTAGATCATTGTTTCGAAATTATGAACAATAAAATATATTTAATTTAATTTATTTATTTGACGGGTCCGATCATCGCCTACGGGAGCATATGTCGTGACGTCAAACTTTACGATTTATCGGTATTATTTAAATCGATTTATCTCGGTATTAGAAGAGTCGTAGAAGAAAAAGAAAAATTCCGTTGGTCCTCATTTTTCCTGCTCTATGACTTTGAAACATCACCCAAGTATGCATCGTAGAAGAAAAAGAAAAATTCCGTTGGTCCTCATTTTTCCTGCTCTATGACTTTGAAACATCACCCAAGTAAGCTTCCGTTAGTCCTTATTTTTCCTGCTCTATGACTTTGAAACATCACCCAAGTAAGCGCAACTGATCTATTTTCCAATCTTTGGTGATATAGGAGCGCGACTGATATTCTAGAAAAAGGCCTATAAAGATAAATCACCTAATACACCCACAGATAGAAAAGAAAACGAAGGAAAGGTAGGAATAAAAAATAAATGAAATAGAACAACAAACTTCAAAAAATATTTTCTTTCTTCCCCTCTTTCGGGTGATTTTGTCTCAACGAGGGGTCCGAGCAGATTCGGATAAAATGAAAGGTGTATAAACTCATTGTTTTTATTGTGTATACGGATAAAAACAGTGAAGAAAAATTGGGAGCTGGATAATCCGTGGATATCCGGCATTCTCAGGCTATTTAAAAATTCTAATTATCGTTAAGTTCGTTATTGTTGTTAATCTGAAATTTATCGTTAGATGGATATGTCTGGGTACCGTTTTAGGTTATGGTTAGAATGCTTACCGTTATGGTTAGGTTCGGAAAAGTTGAGCACACATTCTCAGGCTATTTAAAAATTCTAATTATCGTTAAGTTCGTTATTGTAGTTAATCTTTTATCGTTAGATGGATATGTCTGGGTACCGTTTTAGGTTATGGTTAGAATGCTTACCGTTATGGTTAGGTTCGGAAAAGTTGAGCACTTGTTCACATCTCTGTCTCAAAAGACTGACAAAGGGCTGCTCATGCTCCTCAGTGGAAGAATTGTACGCCATTGAAAATCTGAAATCAACAAAATAAAACAAGTGACATTAGGTCACGAACAAATTATTTGTAGAAACTAGGAAATTGTAGAATTTTTTGTAGAATGTACAAGAAAAGGCAGAAAATGTAGAAAATTGTAGAATTTTCTATAGAATGTAGGTACAAGAAAAGGTAATAAAAATTGTAGAATAAAAAAATAGAAATATACCTCATTTAGGTATGAATGTAATACTATGATGTATACTTCTAGTCTAGGACAAGATTGAAAAGTATCTTTACCTCTGCAGTCTAAATAAGTTCGTCTATTGTAGAGACCCCTGCAGAAATAACCACATCATACTCTTATCTGAGATTCTGAATCCCAATAGGCATCTCCAGCTTTCTCAAATCGCGCGACTTCACCTACCTGAAAGTTTCAGGCTAAAATCTACTTAGGTAGTTGACGGCCAAAAAAGTTAAATTATAAGTACACGTACATACGTGGGAGTAAAACTACTATCCCGGGAATTTAGCTTCTTGTCTTGTACCTCGGGCTATAAGATACATGGAACATGTTGCAAGTATAAAATATTATAAGAAACAAAGTGGGGGGAAGACAATACATAGGAGGTGGCGGGAGGGGAGAGAATTAGAGGGATAGGGTAGGAGAAGGGAGAGGAGGAGAGGGAAGGAGGATAAAGAGACAGGAAGATTAGAAAGTGGGAGGAAATTAAGAAAGATGCAAAAGGAAATGAGACAGAGGAAAAACTAAGCTTCGTATAAAGTTAGAGGGTAGATGTGAATTAATAGTGGTAGTAGGGAATGACAATGAAAAGAGATACAACTTTGTACTTTAAAGTAGAAAAACACTACTATCACGTCACGTGGGCTCACGTTTAGTGTGTTCCTACCTGTATTTTCTCTAAAAGTTTTAACCAAAGGCCTCATTAAAAGTTGGCCACAATCCACGAATTCCACGTTTGCCAGAAACCTAAAAAACAAGCAAATCCACAGAAACCTGAACTTCCCCTAGGTAGGGACTTAGATGTAGAAATTAAGTTGCAAAAAAAAAAAAAATAAATAAATAAATAAAAAAAATAGTTGGTTCAACCATAACTCGATAAACCTCTCGTTCCACCATAATTTTGTTACCAGAATTCGAAATATCCTGGACAAATCCAAGCGAGCGTCTCTCACAAGTCTACGCAGAAATCATTATCAGAAGAATCGGTTCCTAACTTTGCAATCAGCAGGCCAAGATCCAAATCACCTAAAGCTTTAAAACGTAATGGTCGGTGATGCCCTTATGGTAACGCATACATAGGTACCCCGTATGGAAACAATGGAGGGGATAAAATTCTCGTTTATTTGATGAGAATCGACCCAACGAAGTGTATTCTTAGTTTTAACTCGACGATGTTGTAGAATAGAATAGAATATACCTTGTTTATCCTGCCCGAATAGGACTGAAAAGTCCCTTTACCCCAGCAGTCTAAACAAGGTCTCGAAAACAATCTCGCAATGGGACCCAGAGGAATAGCTGGGGAAAGATAGATCGCAAGAAACTAGACGAAACACGTATATGCGCAATTGCGTACCATTAGTGGAAAACACGTATATGCGCAATTGCGTACCATCAGTGGAGACAGGGAAATGGTGTTAACTTTGTAACGCGAGAAGTTTTCAAACAAACTGGAAGGAAAATTCTCAGAAGTCACTGAACAGAATATTGGTCGTAGAGCTAATATGCCTGTTATACATTGGAAGCGTAGTCGAGCGACATCAAGTAGCACGTAGTCGCCTGAAAAACCAAACCTGTAAAAATGATAGAGACTCTCTATCTTTTTTATAGGTTTGGTTTTCCAGACGACGACGCCTTCCAATGTACGACAGGCCTTATAGGTTTAGAAAACATTTCGTTGTACAAAAGATAGGTGTCGGGAATGGTGAAAAGTGTATGCAAATGAAGACAATATTAGAAATACCTTATAGAATTAAATACGTAAAACGGTACATAAAAAAATGGTAGGATATCATCTACACTGAGATCATAAGAAATGGAGAAAAGTAAACCTTGTGAGTGCAAATGCCTTGCTTACGTCCACTATTAAGATGCTACCTTGCTTCACCAAGACAAACAAATAGCGAGGGAACTACGGGAAATAACAAAAGATCCCTTTTAAAAGCTCAGACCAGACCAGAGATACATTATGGTGCATGATATACGCTCGTTGACATAGTTCCTGTCCAAAACGGACAAAACCTTTGAAAGATAGATTTCGGAAGAGCAGTCATAAAATGCTCTGAGGTGGTGCACGATAAAACAACTCATTTCTTGTTTCATCTCTCAATGTGTTTCCAATCTCTCCGCTTTTGATTTTCATTTTAATTTAGGAGTTGTTTTTATTGTCTTTTTTTTCGAAGGAGTTATCCCGGGATTGTTATCCCGCGTTCTGAGTGGGATTAAACGTGTGAGAGTGGGATTACAGGTGATGTCGTAGACGGGATGGGTGATGGGTGCTTGGGTGAATTTTCAATCGAAGACAATAGAATTAGTATTTTTGTTTACCCCCAGGGGAGTGTAATTTTTGTCATTTTTCTTCTTCTTCTTCTTCTTCTTCTTCTTTTCTTCTTCTTCTTCCTCTTCTTCTTCTTCTTCTTCTTTTTCTTCTTCTTGCTGCTGAAATTAGCAAGTATGTACGTACGTTAGCTCCCTCTCCTTGTCTTATTGCATTGCCATAGAGTTGCAATAGCAACAATGAAAATCTTTATCCAATTTCACCAAAACATCTTTCAAACCCAAGTCCCCAATTCAGAACAATGTTTTCAAAACATAGCTGTCACTGCCACAATTTGCATACGTATGTATAACTTGAATAGTTCAAACGTATGTAACTTATGTATACTAATGTATGTCTTTTTTAATCCAATATTTTCACCTATACATAGAAAATAAGTTCAATGGGAATCATCATAATACGTTCATACGTATTTATTACAAAATCTAAAATCTAGCTAGGATTCAGTGGTGTGGTACTCTTATGATTATTATAGAAGAGGTTCTAGATTTCTAGAATGTAGGTAGATAATACAGTCATTTTAATATTCCTTGAGAATAAAATTATTCTACTAAAATTTTGCTCTATTTAGTTAGTTAAAATGGAAGTTGAGTTGAACAATAAAGTCCTACCTCAATAACCAAAAATTACTAAGGCAACATGATCGATTGACAGCCGTCCACTATGTGTGGAGACACCATATTTATTGTTTTAGGTAGGTCTTGCTATATAGACAGGTAGGTACTTTTTTTTTTTTTTTTTTTTTTTTTTCAAAAGCAGAAATGATAAACCTTGTGTGTGCAAATGCAAATGTGGGCGAAAAAGAACAATAAAAGTGCTCGTACGTTCAAATGCCTTGCTTACGTCCACTATTAAGATGCTACCTTGCTTTACCAAGACAAACAAATAGCAAGGGAACTACGGGAAATAACAAAAGATCCCTTTTAAAAGCTCAGACCAGACCAGAGATACATTATGGTGCATGATATACGCTCGTTGAGGTTAGAAAGCACCCAAGCTTAGCGAAACACTTCCCCAATCACTTAATAAAACACCACAACCACCACAAGGAAACATAAATAAAAACACAAGATTACACAGCGAACTCCGGAAAGTCTGATTTTTTTCCGGCAGAGAGAGGGGAAAAAACTTTCTAAAACTATTATAAATTTTAGTTTTATGCTTAAAGTCAAGGCTCATAGAGGGAAAAAACAATAAAGAGCATAGCTAAACGAGAGACGAGTTAGAGGACAATAAAAATGAAGACGAACCCGTACATGAATTGTCACTTTTAGGAACACATAAACCCACCAGGGTAATAAATTATGTTTGGCTGAACAGCATAGCTAAACGAGAGACGAGTTAGAGCACAATAAAAATGAAGACGAACCCGTACATGAATTGTCACTTTTAGGAACACATAAACCCACCAGGGTAATAAATTATGTTTGGCTGAAATTCACCCTGGAAGGCCCCAATGTTTCCACTCTATCGCCGCTTTTGGCCCCTATGGAACACATAAATTTTACTATCGAAAGAGTCGAAAAGGTTTCATTAGAATGGTGGATATTGTTTTACGACAATTTTATTCCTTTCAAATCACCTTTAAGTCAACAGTGCTGCTCTGGAGGAAACAGATCGATTCGTAAGTTTTAGAGGATCTTTTGTTTTAGAGATCAGAATTTTAGAGGAAGATATTTGAATTTAAAGAAGGGCTAGAGACGAAAATGGAGTTTTGAGTGAATTAGCTTTCAAGTTTTCCATTTCCCGTTGAAAAGAGTATTGGTATGATTTTGCAAAAACTCGTGTGTCTTGATTAATACTAGAGATGTCAACATAATTATTTTGTTATGCCACATTTTGAATGCCACAATGACTTTATTTTCATTGGAAACGTCAAAATGAGCCTTTTATTCTAATTATGTAAGCCTAAATGTCTGTCAGAGTATGAGTGTGATTCTAATGGTTACCTATAAAACATAAGGAACCCCAAGATTTCCAGCAGGGATTTATCATTCCATTTCCTATCAATAGCGCTTGTTTTCATCCCCACTTCTCAATCTCGCGATGATAGATAATTCATTTCTCAAGACTTCACAGACAGCGAGCTCAAATCCAGACACCATCAATCTGTTTTCCCGCCAGATGTTTGATTTTAGGGTAAAGCGGGGTTCGAGAGGTCATGTGGGTGTGTCTGGTATTTTTTAAGTTTCCGAAAATTTCAAACTTAGTTTCAATAAAATTTTATTATAGCTTGTTATACATATTGTATCGAAACAAGCACAATGTGTTCATCAGTTGGAAATTCTTCGGCAAGTTTTTGCTTGGCAAAAGTAAAACCTTTATGCAAATAGGTATTGGCATAGGTAGGTGTATCTTCTATTCCTCCACTATTTTAATGTACAGAGTATCTATCTACATAACCTTAGTCATTTACAAAACCGATATTTTGGCATCTTGTGCTGATACGTAAACCTTTTTCTAATATGTGACTGTAGCATGAGAATGAGATTATAAACATGGAGCTGAATTGGGGTGCTTACTCGCAGAGAGAAAATTGACAACCGTTTTTGGGTATGTGACTGTAGCATGAGAATGAGATTATAAACATGGAGCTGAATTGGGGTGCTTACTCGCAGAGAGAAAATTGACAACCGTTTTTGACTTGACTGAGCTTCGTGGGAACAATATTCTGACTGATCTCAGCCGATTTTAAGTTCTATCGATTTCATACTATTTTTTGACTTGTCTCAACCGTTTCTTGTCTATTATTTCCAGGACCGGTTTACACGGTCGCACGTTCTTCCTCATCCCCTACATGTTGAGGTCCGTCACCATCGGGTTTGTCCTCATGACAGATTTCCTCGCCTTCCTCATGTGCCCCAACAGCATGGTCGGCTATGTGGACTTGGCCTTCCGCACGTTCATGTTCGCCTTTCTGGCCGCGGCCTTTTGGAACATTGTCGAGTTTGCGATGGAGTCACGTCATGTGGATCCGATACTTTATTTTGCGACCAGTGTGCTGGTGTGCTTGCTGGCGATGTTCTCGTTCTTCCGGTTTGTGAATCGGAACACGTGACCGTGGCGAGTTCGGCGGAGACAATGATGACCTGGATTGATGGCCACCAGGTTTTAAATAACCAAAAGTGGCCAAATTGCGTTAGATATAGCTGCAGCAACTGGCAAAACCCTTAATAATAATAATAATATTGAAGTTTATTTTATATCACATTAACAATAAAATGTTCTTTTCACTATGTTTTCTTTCTCTCTCTTTCTTCTAAATGCTGATTTGTTCAGAGAAACCCCGATTGAAGTTTTCAACCCTAGTAAAAAAAATTGATATCGAAGGGAATCGAACAGGCATTGGAGGCCCTTGGAGACACAGCGCTAACTTTTTTTTTCTTGTTGTGACATGTTTTTTTTCGATGCTTGGTTGAACAATCAAGAAGCCAAATCCCTTAGCTCTCTCTCTCTCTCTCTCTCTTCCTCTATTTCTCTCTCTCTCTTCCTATATCTATCTCGCTCTATTTTCCTTTCTCTCTTTCTCTTCTTCCCTCTCTCTCTATCTCTCTCCCTCCCACTCTCTGCATTTATATTATTTATTTTATCTCTTTCTTCCCAATTCCTCATTTTTCTCTCTCCCTTTATCTATCTTTTTCTCTTTATTACTTACATCCTTTACCCTTATTTTGGTCTCTTTCCTTCTCTCTCTCTCTCTCTCTCTCTCTCTCTCTCTCTCTCTTTCTCTCTTCTCTCTCTCTCTCTCTCTCTCTCTCTCTCTCTCTCTCTCTCTCTCTCTCTCTCTCTCTCTCTCTCTCTCTTTGTTTGTTTATTTCTCTTTCTCTTCCTTATTTTAACATTCTTCTTTTCCTATTTTTATTATTCGTCAGCTCCCATGGCGTAGTGGTCACTCCGCTCGCTTTGCACGCGGGAGACTCGGGTTCGATTCCCGGCGGGGTCAAGAAATTTGTGTCATGCAAATGATTGATTCCGTGACTGGCTGTTGCGAGGCCCACTCAGCCTCATGAGGAAAATGAGTAGCTATGACATATAAATGTGCATAGCGACCGGTGCCAGCATGGTAGGTAAACATTGGATTTTAGGATTATTGAGATATTGGGAAAATCCTTCAATGCTGCAGTGAGCACTAAAGTTGTGACGTAATAACACAAACTGCATTTACAACTGCATCTTTATTATTCCTTTATTTCTTTTCTTTCTTATATTCTTTCCTTATTCCCCTCTTTCTTTCCTTTCCTCTCTCTTCCTTTCTTTCATGTACATTCTTTCGTTTTCCCACTTTTCTTCCTCTCACTTTACAATAGGGTGATTTATGGGAATTATGGGTAGGTAGCGCGTAGTAATTTTATTTGTGCTTTAAAATCTGCTAAAGAATGCACACTTATATAAGAAGCAATGGCATTTTTTTTTCTCTTTCCTTCCTCTTCTTCCTCCTCTTTCTCCCCCCCATTCTTCTCTTGCTTCTTCAACTCTTCCCTTTGCTCCTTGTATTTCGTCTTTCTTTTCTATTTTTTCGTCCTCTCCTCCCCCCCCCTACACCTCTTCCTACTGCTTCTTTTTCTGGTCCTTCTTCTTCTTCTCCTCTCCCCTATCTATTCTTCTTTGCTTCTTCTTATTCTGTTTCCTCTTCTTCTCCTCTCACACCCATGTTGTGCAAAAGCTGCGTCCAAAAGGTCTCCCTTGACTTATGAGGACTTTTGTCCTGACGAAAACTAACCCTTTCAGTTCTCTTGGGTAGGTATTTTATTATTACAATGATACCTATGAATCAAAAGTTCCCAAGTTATGGGTTCAGCTGACAACAGTAGAAGCGATATGACCAGGCTCAGTAGTTCAGATGTAGAACGTCGTACTAGTAAAACGGGAGGCTTTTGGGTTCGAGTCACAAGAGTGTCATGAAAATTCAATAGTCATCATTTCAAGGCGGACATTATTAGGAGAAAAATCTTTTGCTAGTTTTGCTTAAACAAATCAGGCATTTCCTTGTGCAAGCAAATCGAAAATTCTCATGAACTTCTAATAAATAAAACACCATCATCAACAACAACACCAACAACAATAGAAAATTAGAAACAGCAAGCAAACCTATATACTTTTCGTTCCAATATAACTTTCAGTTCCAACCCTGCTGAAATTATTTCCTTTGTCCCCAGATATCTCTTGCAATCTTTAAAAATGTTCTCTAATCAAAAAAGAGGGGGCCTTTTGAAAATTATGTTCCTTTGTAATGTTCCAAAAAAGTTATTTTGTCGTGTTTGTTGATTGAGGAGGTATTGTTAAGGAGGGAGACCAAATTTTGTGTTTCCATTCCATTAGGAGCCTATTGTCGAATTTTTGAGTGATTTTGAGTGGATGGAATGAGGAGTTGCTAGAACTTGGAGAGGAAGGGAAGGAAGACGAGAGAGAGAGAGAGGGAGGGAGAGAGAGAGAGAGAGAGGGAGAGACTGAGCCAACCTAGTTAGCTTGGAGAGTTGGCGCGTATGCCTTGGTTGCGAATTTAATTCCCGCCCGGGGCGAATTTCCAAGGTTCGTTCTCGAAACGGCTCGGCTGGTTTCTAATATCGCGTCTTCCTTTTCTCTTCTCTTTCGGGACGTTAAGACCTCATCAGTTACAGTTCCCTCTATCAAACCTCTTAAAGAAAAGAAAACAATCCACCTTAAGGTGCATAGAAAACCACGATGCTTTCAAGAGTTGAAAAGTTCAGAAGGCAATAATTGCTTTAAAAAATAGTCATCATTGTAAGTAGGTACTAGGTAATGATGAGAGTTCAATAAAAAAAGAATGTTAATTTGAAGGCGACCAATTTTACTGAGGTAAAGTGTCCAAATCCAAACTGTAAAATGTAAATAAATGGTGAGCATCAAACCCGGGACCTTCTGCATGGCAAGCAAGATAGTAAAATTCTTACCTGGCAAGGCTGAAGTGTTCCCAAGATATCTCTTGCAATCTTTCTCTCCCCTTTTTTTCTCATCGCTTTTGTAATTTCTGTGTCACTGGTTATCTGGGTCTTTCAATACAAAACCAAACAAATGTAAGGGGATGAATAAGTGGGGTGGTTGTATTAAAAAGACATCAGCAACAAAAGTGGAATAGGTTGCATGAGAAATGTTGTCAACAAAAAGTTGCAATCTTTCTCTCCCCTTTTTTTCTCTCATCGCCTTTGTAATTTCTGTGTCACTGGTTATCTGGGTCTTTCAATACAAAACCAAACAAATGTAGGGGGATGAATAAGTGGGGTGGTTGTATTAAAAAGACATCAGCAACAAAAGTGGAATAGGTTGCATGAGAAATGTTGTCAACAAAAAGTGGGACAGAAACTTTAATGTTATGCAAATTGGAAATTTATCGATTGAAAAGTTCAGAAGGCAATAATTGCTTTAAAAAATAGGCATCATTGTAAGTAGGTACTAGGTAATGATGAGAGTTCAATAAAAAAAAGAGTGTTGATTTGAAGGCGACCAATTTTACTGAGGTAAAGTGTCCAAATCCAAACTGTAAGCTGTAAAATGTAAATAAAGTATGGCAAGTAAGATAGTAAAATTCTTACCTGGCAAGGCTGAAGTGTTAAAATCGATCCCCCAAAAGAAGATTTTTTTTTTATTATTATTAATATTTATTAGAGTGTGCCAACATTGCCAAAAGAAGTAAAAAAAGTGTTGATTTGAAGGCGACCAATAAAATTTTACTGAGGTAAAGTGTCCAAATCCAAAATGTAAATAAATGGTGAGCATCAAACCCGGGACCTTCTGCATGGCAAGCAAGATAGTAAAATTCTTACCTGGCAAGGCTGAAGTTGAAGTGTTAAAATCGATCCCCCAAAAGAAGAAGAAATTGACAAAATCGAAAAAATCGTCAGTAGGAAGCATAACACTTTACAATTTATATCTATACATTTTAATTAACACGATTCGGACTCCAAAACAGGTATACGCTTATGCACATTCGAAGTTTTAATCCATTTTGAAACTAGGTACATAGGTACACAGTATTTGCAATTTTACAACATTGCATTGTCCGGGAAAATGTCAGTTACTTATAAACCTACTGTATGTACTAATAGTACATTGTACTATGTATCCGCAGGTACCATAAGTGCATCTGTAGACCTACATAAACACGAATCATTACACCGTCATCTTCACGTATGTTGACGCACACACGACTATTTGTTACAACAAAACGATTTACAAAACAACGTCAAATGCAACACAAAACACAAGACTGCCACCGATTGAACAAAATTGTTTGAAAATAAAATATCTTCAAGACAAGATACTCTTTCATCTTTCATTTTCTTCTTCTTCTTCTTTTTCTTCTTCGTCTTCTTCTTCATTTCGCGACTGCATCTGTCACCCAGTCACCTATATTTCACTGATGAGTGACCATGCCCTCGTTTCACTCTCTGCATCAGACGAAAAAAAAAAGAGAGACATTGACATCAAATTTCAACAAAATATTACACCTCAAAATTTCGCACTCTGAAAATTTCACCTCAAAATATGAAAAATCAGATTCCCTCAAATTATGTCCTCGATCGAAAAGTTATTCCGATGAAAAATCCCAAAATCAGTCTTCCTTGTCCTCAGATCGATCCAGAAGTACGCAGATGGCTACTTCATCAGGGTAAGCTTGAGTCAGAAAAAGAGGAGAGAGGGAGGGGAGAAGAAGGTATAAAGTAAAAGAAGAGGGAGGAAGAAGAAGGCAAAATCAGAATAGATCAGTTGCGCTTACTTGGGTGATGTTTCAAATGTTTAGAGCAAGAAAAATGAGGACCAACGGAATTTTTGTTTTTCTTCTACGACTTCTAGATCCCGAGATAAATCGATTTAAAAAATACGGGTAAATCGTGAACTTTGACGTCACGGCATACGCTCCCGTAGGCGAAGACGTCACATCAAATGTCCCGAGCAAAGCTCCCTCGCAGGCAACGCATTAATGTGTTTGTGCGCAGTTCTTTCTGCTCCTCCGCTAGCGCGCTTGGATAGTGGCGCTACCCAACGGACGAAAAAAACAACTGCGTAAAGTCTGACGTCACACATATTTGAACTCTTTCATTAGAGCGGAACATAAAAATTGAATTTTCGACCTTTTACAGTTGTTATTTTTTCCGAGTTTTGACCTCAGATTTGGATTTTTCCCAACTTTTTACATAGGAATCGGCCATTTATTTATAATTTTTACCCATTTGCAACTGCTCGAACGGACGAAAAAAACAACTGCGTAAAGTCTGACGTTACACATATTTGAACTCTTTCATTAGAGCGGAGCATAAAAATTGAATTTTCGACCTTTTGCAGTTATTTTTTCCGAGTTTTGACCTCAGATTTGGATTTTTCTCAACTTTTTACATAGGAATCGACCATTTATTTATAATTTTTACCCATTTGCAACTGCTCCATTAGGAGGGAAGAGTGGAGGGAGAGAAAGAATAAGGTAATACTCGGAAATGGAGGAGAAATAAGGGAGAGAGAGAGAGGGGGGGAAGGGAAGAAGAAGGTATAAAGTCAGAAATAGAGAAGTGAGAGAGGGAAGTTCATTTAGGTATGAGAGAGAATAAGGTAATACTCGGAAATGGAGGAGAAATAAGGGAGAGAGAGAGAGGGGGGGGAAGGGAAGAATAAGGTATAAAGTCAGAAATAGAGAAGTGAGAGAGGGAAGTTCATTTAGGTATGAGAGAGAGAGAGATGAAAGTTGATTGAAGCTTGGATATGTGAATAATAAGTTTAACGTGAGAAAATGGTGGAAGGAAGAAATCAAGGGAGACAGAGACAGAGAGAAAGAGGAATAGAGAGAGAGAGAGACAGAGGCAGAGGGAGAGAGAGAAGGATATTAGGATATAGGAAATAGAGGGAGCGAGAAGGAAGGAAAGAGAGGTTAGTTGATTGGAATATATGGGTAAGTAAGTTTTTACAGTTGGAAATATACATGACTGACGTAGGAAGAGAGAGAAAGAGACGGTGGAAAAGAGAGGAGGAAGAGAAGAAAGAGAAGAGAGAGAGAGATAGAGAAATGGAGGGAAAGACGGAAAAGAGAGGAATGGAAAGGAAGAAAAAGAGGGAGAGAGAGGGAGGGAGGGAGGCTAAGACTGAAAAAACTTCTCTAAATTTACTTTAAAGAAAAATTCGCTTCTCTAAATTTTCTCTACTCCTCCTTTTTCAAATTTCTCATAGATTATCGTCAATCGTATTTCTTTTCGCTCGATCACAAGATTGATGGGATTGATAAACTGTAATAAAGATGTCTCTCTCTCTCTCTCTCTCTCTCGTTCCCTCCTTGTCGACAAAATAAACACAAGTCATCAGCTTTCAAAATAAATAAACTAAGGGGACCACAGCCTTTGTGTATTCAAATTTGAGAACAAAAATCTGAATAAACTGAGTTTGACTCCCAAAATTTTATTTATTTTTCACTTTTTTATATCGGAGATCAAAAAAAAAATGTTCTCTAATCAAAAAAGAGGGGGCCTTTTGAAAATTATGTTCCTTTGTAATGTTCCAAAAATGTTATTTTGTCGTTTTTGTTGATTGAGGAGGTATTGTTAAGGAGGGAGACCAAATTTTGTGTTTCCATTCCATTAGGAGCCTATTGTGGAATTTTTGGGTGATTTTGAGTGGATGGAATGAGGACTTACGAAGACTTGGAGGGAGGGAAGGAAGACGAAAGAGAGAGAAGGAGAGAGAGAGGGAGGGAGAGACTGAGCCAGCCTAGTTAGGTAGTTAGCTTTGAGGGTTGCGCGTTTGCCTAGGAGTCGAGTTGCGAATTGAATTCCCGCCCAGCTCGAATTTCCTGCAAGGTTCGTTCTCGAAACGGCTCGGCTGGCTTTCTAATATCCCGTCTTCCTTTTCTCTTCTCTTTCGGGACGTTAAGACCGCATCAGTTACAGAGTTGAAACTGCATTGGACTTGGAATAAATACATATGACATTTTTTTCCATGTGAGAGGCAGAGCTCTTTAACATGTTTTTTATTGTTAAAATCATTTTTTTTTTTTTCCTGTTAAAATCATGTTATTTTTTTACTGCTGATTTTTTTTTTTTTTTTTTTTTTTTTTTTTTTTTTTTTTTTTTTTTTTTCCTTTTCCGGTGGGTTTTTAAACTTTTATATTCCGAATCCAAATGCTGGCAACCCTGTTTTCAATCTAAGTACCTAACTCTTTACGTACCCTATATAAGTTTCTATGCCATTATTTCCCACCGTTATATCCCAGCAATAAAAACAATCTAATTCCAAGCGTATAATATACTAATAAAAAATAAATTAAAATTGGATTTCCTTTCATTTCGTTTGTTCTTTGTAATAAAAAGAGGGAGAGAGCAACGAGTAAAACGAGGGAGCAAGGAGGGAGTAATGAGAGGGGGTTTTTTGTAGAGCTCCTAAATGGGATTTGATTTGAGGATGTAATGAGGTGAAGTACTTACAAACCAGGGGGTCAGTGACCTGTGGAACTCAGAAATAGGACCTCAACGGGATCCCTACAATCTGCCTCGTTGGTGAAGACGACAGAAGCCCTAATCCTTCAATCGTCGATATAAATAACGGGATTACAAAGGATAGGGAGAGAGAATATAGGGAGGGAGGGAGAGAGAGAGAGAGAGGAAAAGATTGAGTAGAGTAAGGAGTGAAGAGAGAGAGAGAGAGAGAAAGAAGAGACAAAAAAGGGAGAGAAGAGAGAAAACGAAAAGAGAAAGAGAGAGAGGATTGGTTTGTTTGTTAGATCCCAATATTTGAATTTAAAATTTACACCATTGGGATTTCCAAAGGGATCGACGCACACGACAAAAGCCCTAATCCTTCAACCGACAATATAAATAACGGGAGGAGAGGGGAGAGGGAAAGAGAAAATAGGAAGGGGGAGAGAAAGAGAGAGAGAGGGAGAGAGAGAGAGAGGAAAAGATAGAGTGAGGAAAAAGCGAGTGTTAGAGAGGAAGTACAGAGAGAGGAGATATAAAAAATAGAGAAAGAGAGAGAGGGGAAGTACGAAAAGAGGAGAGAAAAGAGAGATGAAATGGCAAGAAAGAGAGAGAGAGAGAGAGTACGGTAGGGTCAGAAGAGAGAGAGAGAATGTAAAGAGAAGGGTGAGTAAGAGAGAGGAAAACAAGTGAGTGAGTAGGTAGTACCTAGATCTAGTGAGTGTTGGAAAGAGAATAAAAATGGGGCGAAGGAGTGAGAGAATAAGGGAGATTGATTGATTGATTGATTGAAAATAACATATTTATTTATTTTTTAGATAATATACAATAATCATTGATCTTCTAAGCTAAAATTTAACTGAAGAGAAGAGAAGAAAGAGAGAGAGAGTACGGTAGGGTCAGAAGAGAGAGAGAGAGAGAATTTAAAGAGAAGGGTGAGTAAGAGAGAGGAAAACAAGTGAGTGAGTAGGTAGTACCTAGATCTAGTCACTAGTGAGTGTTGGAAAGAGAATGAAAATGGGGCGAAGGAGTGAGAGAATAAGGGTGATTGATTGATTGATTGAAAATAACATATTTATTTATTTTTTAGATAATATACAATAATCATTGATCTTCTAAGCTAAAATTTAACTTATTGGGAGATCGCTCTCCTCTCATCAAAATCTATTTATTTACATAATAAAATAATTGTAATTAACTGATAATTAAGTAATAACTTGACTCATTACATTGATCACTATACTATGTATAGGTTTTACAATATTCACATACGAACTTCAGAGAGAGAGGGGGGGAGAGAGAGAGTGGGAGAAAGAGAGGGAGAAACTTTTTTTTTTAAAAAAGAGGTTTGACAGAGGGAACTGTAACTGCTAGTGCTATGGTCTTATCGTCCCTGGAATTTAAACAAAATAACACAACAAAAAAGCTTTATAGTAAAACAAGTGATACTCCTAAGAATCCCTGAGTGACCACGAATACGAACTAGTAACAGCAGTAGTGCTGAGAACCCCTGGTCAAAACGTACAAATTTTATCGGCTGGAAAAAAAAGGAATGGCCTCGATGAAAATTTAAAAATGTCATATGCATCTGAATTTCAAATGCAGTCTTTAATATGCATTTAAAATGCATTTGCTTACGGCGGAAAAACTCTTGGCCTTGACTTTAAACAAAGTTGTTAGGAATGCATGCTGATAGCACGACGGCAGAGTGTCGATTTTCTCGACACAAAATAATGCTGAATAAATTAACACCTGAAACTGTTTTGACCTACTTATGGTAGGTATGAAATTTAAACTACCTACCTAAGTAAAAAAAAAATGGTAGGGATGAAGCTATGAAGGTTTTAAAATAGCGGTAGTGCTCCGCATCTCCAAGTCAAAATTTAAATGAGCTACCCAAGTTTAAAAAAGCCAGTCTATAGTTCAATTGAAAGGGAGCGCGCCTGCCTTGTACGCGCTACGTCGTGGGTGTAAATTTCCGCGCGGGGCGGATTTCAGAGGTGAACACACGATATTTTTTGTTCTCGGAACGTCTAGCTTTCTCCTGTCCTGTCTTCCTTCTCTCTGCGCTTTCGGAACGATGAGATCTTAGCAGTTACCTACAATCTGTCAAATTGTGAGATAGGTATAGGTATGAGGAAGAAGAAGAAAAAGAAGAAGAATTGAATTGAATTGAAACATGGTAACATTTTATTTTTACAATTAATAATAAACATAATACATCTCCTAAGCTAATAAAAACGACTAGGAATTATTAGAAGACGGGCTTCATAATGAGCAGCATCTAATAGACGTGGAAGAAGTAACAGAAGATGAAGTAAAGGAAGAGAAAAGACAAATGAGCCAAAACAATCTGCGACGGAATTCAGCTAGTTATTTATAATTATAAGCTATACCTATGTAGAAGATTGCTTCTTAAACAACCAGAAACACAATATACCAGACGAAGTCCCTGCACTGAGAAAGAAAAAAAAATCTAACTAAAATCCTTAAAGTCAACTGGTATCTAATTAGTAATTTCCAGATTATAAGAATATGCATAAAGTACTAAGAACTTCAAGTTCTTTTTACTTACAGTGCTTCAAGCATTTCAAATCGGTGCTAAACATTTTTCGTTCGAAGTTTTGAAGGGAAAAATTCAATAATATTACAAGCAGCGCAATAAAACTGTGTGTACCAAAGTTGAAATTCCTGTTTCAGAATTTGTCTTTGGTAAAGTTGAAGCAAAATGTTTTTGGAAAGAAGGAATGGAGTGAGGGGAAGAGCATGACAATAGAACAAAAATTACTCAACTTTTGTTTGTTTTCTTGGAAAACTACATTATTTTGATTGTTATTACAAAAGTAAGTACTTAGCTTTTCTTTTTATTCGAGAAATTGTGATAAACTGAATATTTTATTCAAGAAGAACTTGATTGTATATTTTATTATGGTCATGAGCTGTGGAAAATGCAAATGGAAACGGATCTCTTGGTGGGGAACTGTTCGAATAGAATTTTAAATAGAGGGGAGGAAAAGGCGGGTGTGAATTGATAGAAGGGAAAACTGTTTTCTTTGGGGCGAAAAAGGTTACAATGTGGGAAAGACAGAAGAATGTCCGTTTCAGTGATTGTAGAGGTCAAGACGGTGGGGAACTATTCGAATAGAATTTTAAATAGAGGGGAGGAAAAGGCGGGTGTGAATTGATAAAAGGGAAAACTGTTTTCTTTGGGGCGAAAAAGGTTACAATGTGGGAAAGACAGAAGAATGTCCGTTTCAGTGATTGTAGAGGTCAAGATTCTGGGGTTCAATTTAATTTGAAGAATTCGAATAGACAATAGACTAGATAAGTAGATAATGGTACTTGGCCTGGAGCACTGCCCTGAACTCTTTAGTAATATTTGAGGAGAACAAACTATAGGCCCTGTTTCCTATTAGGTATATAATGTACTTATATACAAATTATATAAAGTATATAATGTACTTAAATTTGGGGAAATGGGTAAACAGAAAAAAATTCTAAATTCCTCTTTTTACTGGCTTTCATATCAACTTATCAACCTATTTTTTATAGATCAGAATTTTTCATAAAAAAAGTAAAGAAGGTTAAATTTTTGAGTTTTGACGCCATTTTTCTGACGTTGTCCTCCGTTTTCTAATAAAAAAAAATGTCGACAAACAGAACAAACTATAGGCTATAGGCCCTGTTTCCTATTAAGTATAATATAATGTACTTAATTTTGGGGAAATGGGTAAACAGAAAAAATCTTAAATTCCTCTTTTTACTGGCTTTCATATCAACTTATCAACCTATATTTTATAGATCAGAATTTTTCATAAAAAAAAGTAAAAAAGGTTAAATTTTTGAGTTTTGACGCCATTTTTCTGACGTTGTCCTCCGTTTTCTAATAAAAAAAAATGTCGACAAAATAAACACAAGTCATCAGCTTTCAAAATAAATAAACTAAGGGGACCACAGCCTTTGTGTATTCAAATTTGAGAACAAAATTGTCGACAAAATAAACACAAGTCATCAGCTTTAAAAATAAATAAACTAAGGGGACCACAGCCTTTGTGTATTCAAATTTGAGAACAAAAATCTGAATAAACTGAGTTTGACTCCCAAAATTTTATTTATTTTTCACTTTTTTATATCGGAGATCAAAAAAAAATGTTCTCTAATCAAAAAAGAGGGGGCCTTTTGAAAATTATGTTCCTTTGTAATGTTCCAAAAATGTTATTTTGTCGTGTTGTTCTCTAATCAAAAAAGAGGGGGCCTTTTGAAAATTATGTTCCTTTGTAATGTTCCAAAAATGTTATTTTGTCGTTTTTGTTGATTGAGGAGGTATTGTTAAGGAGGGAGACCAAATTTTGTGTTTCCATTCCATTAGGAGCCTATTGTGGAATTTTTGGGTGATAAATCACCTTTAAGTCAACAGTGCTGCTCTGGAGGAAACAGATCGATTCGTAAGTTCTAGAGGATCTTTTGTTTTAGAGATCAGAATTTTAGAGGAAGATAGTTGAATTAAAGAAGGGCTAGAGACGAAAATGGAGTTTTGAGTGAATTAGCTTTCAAGTTTTCCATTTCCCATTGAAAAGAGTATTGGTGTGATTTTGCAAAAACTCGTGTGTCTTGATTAATACTAGAGATATCAACATAATTATTTTGTATGCCACATTTTGAATGCCACAATAACTTTATTTTCATTGGAAACGTCAAAATGAGCCTATTATTCTAATTATGTAAGCCTAAATGTCTGTCAGAGTATGAGTGTGATTCTAATGGTTTTACCTATGTATAAAACATAAGGAACCCTAAGATTTCCAGCATGGATTTATCATTCCATTTCCTATCAATAGCGCTTGTTTTCATCCCCACTTCTCAATCTCGCGATGATAGATAATTCATTTCTCAAGACTTCACAGACAGCGAACTCAAATCCAGACACCATCAATCTGTTTTCCCGCCAGATGTTTGATTTTAGGGTAAAGCGGGGTTCGAGAAGTCATGTGGGTGTGTCTGGTATTTTTTAAGTTTCCGAAAATTTCAAACTTGGTTTCAATAAAATTTTATTATAGCTTGTTATGCATATTGTATTGAAACAAGCACAATGTGTTCATCAGTTGGAAATTCTTCGGCAAGTTTTTGCTTGGCAAAAGTAAAACCTTTATGCAAATAGGTATTGGTGTCTGAGGAGAAACTCTAGGCCACAGCATACCCCCAACAGACGGGGAATTAAAAGCTGTTTCATGGTTCGAAAATAATAATAATAAAAAGAAAATGATCGTAATCATTAAATATGAAAAGGAGAGGAAATTAGAAGAAAATAATACCCTTCTTTGAAAGATTTCTCGATTGGTGTGAGGAGAAACTCTAGGCCACAGCATACCCCCAACAGACGGGGAATTAGAAGCTGTTTCATGGTTCGAAAATAATAATAATAAAAAGAAAATGATCGTAATCATTAAATATGAAAAGGAGACGAAATTAGAAAATGATACCCTTCTTTGAAAGATTTCTCGATTGGTGGAGACGCCAGAACACCGATTCAAGAAACCCCGGTTTTCCCTAAGCAAGGGAAAAGCATCGACAATATTTTTTCGTTGAGTGATTTATACAGTGTTACCAACACAATACAAATTCAAACTGAACTACATACACAGCACAGTTCAGAAATAAAAACATGAATTTCCTTTCGGGGAAAAAACTTTTACATGATTGTGAAAAATTCCCGAACACAAACAAAAACACATCTCATCCATCTTCGTACGAGGAAAAAAAAAGAAGAAATATTCGAGCTCATTTTTTTGATTTCAATTTAAAAAACTAAAGGAAAATCCCTCAAATCCTGCTGTGAACGCTGGGAAAAGTTAAGGCGTTATGTAATATTTTTTTATCACATATGAAACTTATCTTCCATCCATGTTTGCTTTGAAAAATCTTGGGATTTCTATAAAAAAAAAGGTCCATTCTTTTTTCCATCGTAAAATATCAATTTTCAAAAATTCCAACAAAAACGAATGTTTCAGGAAATTTCTCTCTCTCTCTCTCTCTCTTCCTATTGCTATCTCGCTCTATTTTCCTTTCTCTCTTTCTCTTCTTCCCTCTCTCCCTATCTCTCTCCCTTCCACTCTCTGTATTTATATTTATTTTATCTCTTTCTCCCCAATTCCTCATTTTTCTCTCTCCCTTTCCCTCTCCCTCTCCCTCTCTCTCCCTCTTTCTCTCTCTCTCTCCCTCTCTCTCTCTCTCTCTTTGTTTGTTTCTCTTTCTCTTCCTTATTTTAACATTCTTCTTTTCCTATTTTTATTCCTTTATTTCTTTTCGTTCTTATATTTTCCTTATTCACCTCTTTCTTTCCTTTCCTCTCTCTTTATTGAGAATAAAGAGAGAACGGGCTCTAGTCTTGATTTCAAATCATTACATGAAAGTAAAATCAAAAAATCAAATCAAGAATAGTAATAAACTGAATATTAAACAAATTAGGTAGGTACATAGGTACTGATTTTCTCTAATTCACGATCGAATAAACTACCGGCTAAAAAATTCCCGGAGGGACGGGCCCAGCTTGTTCCTTCACTGTTCTTTCATGCACATTTTTAGTCCGTCCTTCCTTTATTATTACTAATAATAAAAGGTATAGTGGACGGACTATTGTATTCGCTTCGGTGTCTTCTGTCGGTCTGTCAGTCTGTCCGTCAGTCTGTCTGTCCCCATAGAAGGGCTTATCCAAACCTGGTCGACCTATATATCAAATTAAAGGTCTTTTTACGAGCAGTCATCAATTTCAAAGTCTTTTGAACTTTGGTAAAAATCTACTATGTATACGGGTGCATAAATATGTTAAAGTTCAAAGACAAATAGAGAAAGAAAGCTCTCAGCTCCCTTAAGAGCCAAACCCAAAAAGAAAAAGAAATAATGTTATAGGCAATGATAAAATTGGGCCTTTTTTCTTCAGCGTATTCAAGGTGGAGCAAGCCTAACCAAGCTTTACAGCACTTGAACATAGTTTGATAAAGCAAAGCACATTCTGAGCACAAATTGAAAGCATATTTTATAAAGTTAAACCACCAAACACTTAAATATTATTAATGCACTTTTCAAAGGAAGCTTCAAAAGTTTCCAAACTCATACCACCAACGCCACCGAGGAAAATCAATTGACTTTATAGGGGGGGGGAGGGAAATTTCATCACCTCGAGTGCAAATGAAGATATATTGATGATCAAAGTTTGTCCCCGATGGAACTAAAAATTATGCAGAATTTGCCATTCCGTGTCAAAAGCAGGAAATGCAAAACACTACTAGACGTACATAAACAAGGAGGAAATCGAATGCCGTTCCGAGAACGAAGATTATCCCTAGCGCTTACAAGGCAGACGCACTACCAACTAAGCTAACTAAGCTGGCATGAAAATTCAATTTCTAATTGCCGTTCTAATGGAAAAGTTCGAAGAGTTGTGACATCAGATTTCACGTCAAAATACGCAGAAACACTTGCGCACAAACAAACGAAGCGGGCGGGTGTCATGAACTATGACGTCATCGCCTACGGGAGCGTATGCCGTGACGTCAAAGTTTACGATTTACCGGTATTTTTTAAATCGATTTACCTACCTCGGTAGGAGAAAGCGCGGAGGGAGTGAGGGAGAGAAGAGAAGGAGCAAAGAGGAGTGACGAAAGAACTGACGAAGATAGACGGAGGGAAATGAGAGGAAAGCTATAGAGGAGAGGGAAAGGAAGAAGATAGTAGAAGGGGAGAACAGGCGAGAAGAAATGTTGACATTGAGGTAAAAGAGAAGAAGGGAAAGTTTCCATCGGGAAGAGAAAGCGCGGAGGAAGTGAGGGAGAGAAGAGAAGGAGCAAAGAGAGGAAAAGGGGAGTGACGAAAGAAATGACGAAGAAAGACGGAGGGAAATGAGAGGAAAGCTATAGAGGAGAGGGAAAGAAAGAAGATAGTAGAAGGGGAGAACAGGCGAGAAGAAATGTTGACATTGAGGGAAAAGAGAAGAAGGGAAACGAACTAAGAGAGATAAACAAGAAGAATAGGTCGGAGTTTGAACAGCAATGAAATGACCTTGTTTCCCTTTATGCAAGAACTTTGTTCAATTTTGAAAAACAATACCTTTCAAACTTCCAGACAAACAATATTGTCTTATTACTCTTTGTTAAAAGTTGACAAGTTGTTGAAATGACTTTGTTTATTTCTTGTCTCTGTTGAGCTACTTTATTTTTCATTTGTCGATCCCGAAGAACTTATTTAATTTATACCTATTAGGTATTTATAAGTTGGAGTTATTGTTTTTGGAAATCTTTATTGATAAAACCGAGTCAAGTGCACAGAATTACGAGTATGCTTGTGTTTGTGTATGGAGTTTGTATTCAAAGACAAATTTGAGAATCCTTGCCACTTTGAATTTGAATGTTTCTCATATCTCAAAAAAAAAAGAACGAAAATGTGTTTCGTACATTTACTTAGAATAATAAATAATGACGTTCCCTTTACAAACAGTACACCAGATGTCTTGAGGGCTAGGAAAACAAGGATTCGCAAAACCAGCGAACAAAATGTTGCGAAAAAAAGGCGCATAAGAAAATATACTCCGTGCAAATACCGAGAAGAACCTCGGTATCTAGAAGTCGTAGAAGAAAAAGAAAAATTCCGTTGGTACTCATTTTTCCTTTGGTACTTCGAAACATCACCAAAGTAAGCGCAACTAATCTATTGAACACAGAGAAAGCAAGCAGAAGCAATGGAGGAAAAGGAGAAAAAGCAAAGAAAAGAAAAAGTAAGCAAACACAAAAAAGCAAAGAAGAAAATGTAAGCAGAAGAAGAAGAGCAAGAAGAGGAGGAAGAGAGAAGCTATATTGTGTCTGAGAATTAATTTTTTCAGAGCTACAGAAAAAAAACCACGTCTCACATTAACTTGGAAAAAATGCATAGACATGACTTTGAATGGATTAAACAGGGCGGATCAAAAAAAAAAAAGCTGAAATTTTAAAGTGTATTTTGAAAGGTGTCTAGCAGTCTAGTAAAGCTTAGTTTGCGGAACGACTTAGTAAAAGGGTTAAATCGCTCACTTACCTACATAGGTAGGTAAGGTATATGAATAGGTAATTCAAATACCTTCCTACCAAAAAAAAAATTAATTAATTAAATAAATATAATCAACTAATGTACCTTTTTTTTGGCAAATTTATTTTGCATGACTCTGATAATATATTAGGTAGGTACCTATGATCTTTTTTGTTTTCGAAAAGGAGAATTCGGTCATTTCTAGTTCAAATTTGATGTGATGCACATTGCATAATCAATCTGTTTCCAGGCGTTCATACAATTCGATAATAGTTCAGTGAACTGTAGTGTAGTGAGTGTAGCTCGTACTTCGTAGACCTCACATAAGCGGAAAACAGCTCCCACGGGCTGGAGGGCCAAAAAACTAACCAAATATTCCTTAGGAATAAAACACTGACACAGACATTACAACGACTCCTACCTTTTCTATTGACAATGGATGACACACTCTTATTTAGAGAGAGAGAGAGAGAGAAAAGAGAGAGAGAGAGAGAGAGAGAGAGAGAAAGGAAACTGAACAGAACGGAAAACACGTCTTCAATCTAAAATGGCTATTTATATGTATAGTTCGGGATGATAATAATAAGTTCCGGACATTGTGTAGGAGTAGGAGCCTCATAAGAGAAAGAAAGAGGAGAGAGAAAGAGAAAGAGAGAGAGAGAGAAAGAGGGAGGGAAACCTTGAAAACAAAGGGATTTGTAAACGAACATGAGTGAGAGGAGAAACCTTGTCAGTACAATATCAAAAAATTTCAGCAAAGAAAAAGAAAAAATGTTTTCCTCACTTCAGCAATACTGTATTTTTCTAATGGTTTATAGCTTTACAGTATTTTTTTTATTATTTTTTTTTTTTTTTAAAGAGGTTTGACAGAGGGAACTTTAACTGCTATGGTCTTATCGTCCCGAAATCGAAGAGAGAAGGAAGACAGGATAGGAGAAAGCCAGCCGTTCCCAGAACGAACATTATCCCATCAGGATAAAATCCGCCCCGGGCGGGAATCGAACCCGCGGCCTAGCGCTTACAACGCAGACGCACTACCAACTAAGCTAACTAGGCTGGCGCTTTATAGTAAAACAAGTGATACTCCTAAGAATCCCTGAGTGACCACGAATACGAACTAGTAACAGCAGTAGTGCTGAGAACCCCTAGTGAAAACATAAAATTTTATCGGCCGGAAAAAAATGGAATGGCCTCGATGAAAATTTAAAAATGTCATATGCATCTGCATTTCAAATGCAGTCTTTAATATGCATTTAAAATGCATTCGCTTACAGCGGAAAAACTCTTGGCCTTGACTTTTAAACAAAGTTGTTAGGAATGCATGCTGATAGCACGACGGCAGAGTGTCGATTTTCTCGACACAAAATAATGCTGAATAAATTAACACCTGAAACTGTTTTGACCTACTTATGGTAGGTATGAAATTTAAACTACCTACCTAAGTAAAAAAAAAATGGTAGGGATGAAGCTATGAAGGTTTTAAAATAGCGGTAGTGCTCCGCATCTCCAAGTCAAAATTTAAATGAGCTACCCAAGTTTAAAAAAGCCAGTCTATAGTTCAATTGAAAGGGAGCGCGCCTGCCTTGTACGCGCTACGTCGTGGGTGTAAATTTCCGCGCGGGGCGGATTTCAGAGGTGAACACACGATATTTTTTGTTCTCGGAACGTCTAGCTTTCTCCTGTCCTGTCTTCCTTCTCTCCCCTCCCCCAGAAAAAAAAAAAAAAAAAAAAAAAAAAAAAAAACTTGGTAGGGATGAAGCTATGAAAGTTTTAAAATAGCGGTAGTGCTCCGCATCGCCAAGTCAAAATTTAAATGAGCTACCCAAGTTTAAAAGCCAGTCTACAGTTCAATTGAAAGGGAGCGCGTCTGCCTTGTACGCGCTACGTCGTGGGTTAAATTTCCGCGCGGGGCGGATTTCATAGGTGAAGACACGATAATTTTGTTCTCGGAACGTCTAGCTTTCTCCTGTCCTGTCGTCCTTCTCTCTGCGCTTTCGGAACGATGAGATCTTGGCAGTTACCTACAATATGTCAAATTATGAGATACGTATAGGTATATTATTTATAGAAGTTGTGAGATCCCATCAAGATAATGCTCTTACTCAAATAGGTTGGTGGGTATAAATTCAAATAGAGGCCTTATGGAATATTCTACCATAGTACGAAAGCTTTCTGTCTAAATGAAATCATAACACACATGCCAGCATCCAGCTAGTGAACGTAATATGCTGTCAATTCAGTCAAATTATGGGTGAAGGAAAGAGGAAGAGAGGGGAAGAAGAAAGAGTGGGGAAGCGGAAGGAAAGCAGAAGGAAGAGGGAGGAAGAAAGTAGAACGATAAAGAAGGAGAAAGGGGAAGAAAGGAGTAGGGAGGGAGAATAGGAGAAAGGGAGGAAGAAGGAGGATATAAGGAGAGAGGAACAAGAAATCAGGAGAGAGAGAGAAGGACGGAGAAAGAACCCCCTTTCTTGGCAAGTAGGAAGGAGCAAGAAGGGACAGAGAAATGAGGAGGAGAAAGAAGGGAGGTTAGAAAGGAAGAATGAAGGAGGAGAGAAGAAGACAAATTTTGAGCTGAAGAATAATAATATTATGTAGAGTAATTTCGGAGGAGGGGGAGAAGAAGAAGAAAAAAGAAGAAGAAGAAAAAGAAGAAGAACAAGAAGGAAAAGAAGAAGAGGAAGAAGAAGAAAAAGAAGAGGAAGAAGAAAAAGAAGAAGAAGAATTGAATTGAATTGAAACATGGTAACATTTTATTTTTACAATTAATAATAAACATAATACATCTCCTAAGCTAATGTAATTGCATTGTACTTCAAGATACAAATACTATATGTTGAATATCATTATTGTATGACGGTTAAATTTAATGAAAAAATACTAAAATAGCGTGCCTCGGTAGCGTAGTGGTCAAGACGCTCGCCTGGTAAACAGGAGGGCGTGGGCTAGAAGAAGAGGAAGAACAAGAAGAAGAAGAAGAAGAAAAAAGAAGAAGAAGAACGGAGAAAGGGGGAAAGGAGAGTGATAGGAGCAAGCAAAGAAGGAGAAGGTAGAAATGAAGCAAGAAGAAGAGGAACGCAAGTTCTGGGCTGAAATATGTAGAGCAATTTGTCTCTATCAAATATTGATGCAGAGGTCTAAGCCATGCATAGGACGTACATATTAATAACAAGGTTAAAATGAGGAAATATTTCCCTCATACATCCCAAGCTTTATGGTCGAACGAACGAAGGGGAGCTCGAAGATTTAACCCGACGATTTTTCATTTGGTTTCTTTGTAAATCTGTTTGTTTTTCAACATAATTTTCGAATGGATTTTCCAATTTGATGAAATTTGGCGTTTACACACCTACACCCCTTCCCAATTTGAACCCGGCACCTCCATGTTGAGAGTCAGTGCTCTTGACCACTCGGCCACAGAGGTGGACTAAAAGCATATTTCCCTTCCACCAAATACTAAAATAGTGCAAATTCCCCAGCCTATACAAAAACGGTAAAGTTTGGTTGGAAAATTTCCACCCTGACCTGGATTTGAACCCGGCACCTCCATGTTGAGAGTCAGTGCTCTTGACCACTCGGCCACAGAGGTGGACTAAAAGCATATTTCCTTGTGCAGGCAATTCAAAACACAACTGGTCTGAATTTTCCTTCAATGAAGTCTGAATTTTGAAGTTCACTCAGACTTCCTGCGTTCATCTGCAACATCCTGTCTAGCTTAAAACACGTTAAAAACCTCCGGAGGAAAACTCAAAGTGAAAGCCAAGAGGTTTTGTGCACGACATTTAACCTTTTGCCAGATTTCCTCTTCCCCTATGAACGTTCGTTCTCTTCTCCTTTTGCTCCTCCCTTTCCTTCGCCTAATTATTCTTCTTCCTTCCGTTTTCTTCCCTATTAACTTCTGCTTCTTCTTTTTCGTCGTGTTCTTCTTCTCCTCCTTCGTCTTCTTCTACTTCTCCTCCTCCTCTAATTCATTTTCACTCTTTAGTAGGTGGTGGTTGTAAATATTGAATTAGTTAAAAAATCTCCAGTAAGTGATTGGTGGAACCAGCCATTAGGATTTTTTAATATAACATAATAAATTTCCAGCGCTCGCTGATTCATTTTCCATGTGTATAATACAGTTTTGTTATTTTCTTAGAAGAAAAACAAACTATTAGTTACTCCATAAATTTAATGATAAAAAGTACGAGCTTGACATCCATTTATGTTTTGTTTGTTAATGTTATTTTTATTGTTGACAATTTTGAAAAGTTTACCCTAGTTTTTTTCTTAGATACCTACAGAGTAGTACAGAGTCTACACGGAATGGATCATATCGTTCCGTGCATCTTTCTATAGTGTGTCCAGATCAATATGACAGCAAAAAAATAGGCATTGTTGCCAAACACGTCACATGTGCAATGGTAGAGAATCTCTAAAAGGGGAAGGTATATTGCACAGTGCTTCCTCATTGAACGAACGAAGGGGAGCTCGAAGATTTAATCCGACGATTTTTCATTTGGTTTCTTTGTAAATCTGTTTGTTTTTCAACATAATTTTCGAATGGATTTTCCAATTTGATGAAATTTGGCTATTAGGTACCTACAGAGTAGTACAGAGTCTACACGGAATGGATCATATCGTTCGGTGCATCTTTCTATAGTGTGTCCAGATCAATATGACAGCAAAAAATAGGCATTGTTGCCAAACACGTCACATGTGCAATGGTAGAGAATCTCTAAAAGGGGAAGCTATATTGCACAGAGAAAGCATGCATGGGATTTTTCACGCCGAATCGAATGGTGAAACTTTTAGAACTGTCCGACTTACAGTTGAGAAGTTTAATGTAATAGAAAAGTCGTGTGATGTTCACACCAGATTTTTTGTAGTAAAACATAGGTATGTCGTCGCCAAGGGGGCATTACACTCTGTTTCTGATTATGACGTGAATGAACTGTATGATGAAACAAAGCTAGGTATATTGGTTTTGACAAAATTACGGGGCATTGTTGCCAAACACGTCACATGTGCAATGGTAGAGAATCTCTAAAAGGAGAAGCTATATTGCACAGTGCTTCCTCCGACAGTGAAACAAAGTCAGGTAAGGCATATCGGAAAATTTTGACCAGTTCAGATACCAACGATGTTTCGGTGATCCGTTCCCATTGGGAACTGATCCATTCAACCTGCTAGCATAATGGTGAAAATTTTATTTTGTTTTTCTCGTATCGCCATGAAAAAGCTATCTCGTGAATAATGGACTCAACTTTTTTGCTTACAGTCATCAATTTCATCGTCCTTTGTACTTTGGTAAAAATCTACCATGTATACGGGTGCATAAATATATGTTAAAGTTCAAAGACAAATAAAGAAAGAAAGCTCTCAGCTCCCTTAAGAGACAAACCCAAAAAGAAAAAGAAATAATGTTATAGGCAATAATAAAATTGGGCCTTTTTTCTTCAGCGTATTCAAGGTGGAGCAAGCCTAACCAAGCTTTACAGGACTTGAACATAGTTTGATAAAGCAAAGCACATTCTGAGCACAAATTGAAAGCATATTTTATAAAGTTAAACCACCAAACACTTAAATATTATTAATGCACTTTTCAAAGGAAGCTTCAAAAGTTTCCAAACTCATACCACCAACGCCACCGAGGAAAATCAATTGACTTTGTAGTGGGGGGGGGATATAAAGGGAAATTTCTTCACCTCGAGTGCAAATGAAGATATATTGATGATCAAAGTTCACAAAGTTTGTCCCCGATGGAACTAAAAATTATGCAGAATTTGCCATTCCGTGTCAAAAGCAGGAAATGCAAAACACTACTAGACGTACATAAACAAGGAGGAAATCGAATAATTATAATTGAAGTGGTGGTGGCGGTACTTTTAGAAGTTTCCATCGGGAAGAGAGAGCGTGGAGGAAGTGAGGGAGAGAAGAGAAGGAGCAAAGAGAGGAAAAGGGGAGTGACGAAAGAACTGAAAGATAGACGGAGGGAAATGAGAGGAACGCTATAGAGGAGAGGGAAAGAAAGAAGATAGTAGAAGGGGAGAACAGGCGAGAAGAAATTGTTGACATTGAGGGAAAAGAGAAGAAGGGAAAGGAACTAAGAGAGATAAACAAGAAGAATAAGTCGGAGTTTGAACAGCAATGAAATGACCTTGTTTCCCTTTATGCAAGAACTTTGTTCAATTTTGAAAAACAATACCTTTCAAACTTCCAGACAAACAAAATTGTCTTATTACTCTTTGTTAAAAGTTGACAAGTTGTTGAAATGACTTTGTTTATTTCTCGTCTCTGTTGAGCTACTTTTTTTTAATTTGTCGATCCCGGAAAACTTATTTAATTTATATTATTTATAAGTTGGAGTTATTGTTTTTGGAAATCTTTATTGATAAAACCGAGTCAAGTGCACAGAATTACGAGTATGCTTGTGTTTGTGTATGGAGTTTGTATTCAAAGACAAATTTGAGAATACTTATTTGTTAGGTTTATATTAGACATCCTATGTATTAACATTATTCTTACCGTTTCTATTATTACTGGATACTAGGTATTAATCCGTAATAATAGAAACGGTAAGAATAATGTTAATAATCGAGAATACTTGTCACTTTGAATTTGAATGTTTCTCATATCTCAACAAAAGAATGAAAATGTGACCAGATGTCTTGAGGGCTGGGAAAACAAGGATTCGCAAAACCAGCGAACAAAATGTTGCGAAAAAAAGGCGCATAAGAAAATATACTCCGTGCAAATACCGAGAAGAAAAGTATACCAGAAACACGGTTGGAATTTAAATGAAATAATTATCATAATACTCAAAGTGGGGAAATATAAAAACAGCGGTGAGAATTGAATATAAAACAGCACTAGGAATAAAATAAATAAAGAATAAGCAAATAAAAACGTAATGGAGAAGACGAAGCAAAAAAGAAAGATGTGATATGAAATGAGAACTTGCACAGACATAACAGAAAATGACTGTAAACAGAGGTGTGCGAGTATGAAATTTGTAGAGATACATCTTGTAATAAATTTTCATACGAGTACGTACGTACAATCTTATATTATAAAGAACAAGATCCATTCACTCATTCACATTTCACACACTGATCGCTCTATCTCGAGAACCACAACACCTAGAAAGCTGAAATTTGGTAAATATAAAAACAGCGGTGAGAATTGAATATAAAACAGCACTAGGAATAAAATAAATAAAGAATAAGCAAATAAAAACGTAATGGAGAAGACGAAGCAAAAAAAGAAAGATGTGATATGAAATGAGAACTTGCACAGACATAACAGAAAATGACTGTAAACAGAGGTGTGCGAGTATGAAATTTGTAGAGATATGTACATCTTGTAATAAATTTTCATACGAGTACGTACAATATTCTGTAATTGCATTGTACTTCAAGATACAAATACTATATGTTGAATATCATTATTGTATGACGGTTAAATTTAATGAAAAAATACTAAAATAGCGTGCCTCGGTAGCGTAGTGGTCAAGACGCTCGCCTGGTAAACAGGAGGGCGTGGGCTCGATCCCAGCCGAGGCATGGAATTTTATCCTCATTTATTTGAGATTCTGATCACATAATAATGGAGCTCTAAGGGTTAGGTGGTAGAAAACGCCTCCGGCGTTAACCTCGCCTAGTAGTTACCTTCCACTCAAGAGTCTATTATTTATTATTATTATATTCCACAGGCACGCTCATCTACACTTCCCTCGTGGCTCATCGCGGCGCTAAGACCACATCCCGTATCTGCGATATTGAAATCCTCGCCTACAATCTGCTCCATTTGAACACGGGGTCTCTGCCGTGGACAGCGTATGAACAGCAGCCGGAGAAAGTCCTGGCAATGAAGGAAGAACTCCTGAAAGATCCAGCCAAGTTCTTTACAACCCACTACAAGGAACCTGTACCTGGTAAGCCTATAAAAAAAGGAATTTTCGATTGTGTTAATCATTTAAATGCTTGTCACAAATATCGTTCCCCGATTATAACACCTAGATAAATTTTATGACTTGACCTGGACTCGAACCACCAACCTCCAGATTCAAAGTCCAACGCGTTAACAACTGCACCACTGAGGTTGGTCAGTAAGTCTCTAATTATAAAGAATAAGAAGGAAGTCCATTTTTCAACAAATTAACATAAATAAAATTACTTTCTGAACATGTCTCTGTAAGTACTTGAATACTTTTACTACTTAATGTGTCAGATGTTTTATCGCTACAAAATAAAATTGGGCTTGGTGGCTTCTAAATCTACATTCCATGCTTCATAAAAATTTCCCTTCTTTCATACGTCATTTCCTGAGTATAAGTTTTCAGCAAGCCTTATCTTATTAAAAGAAATTGGTCTCCCTAAAATTCAGACAAAAAATACATATTATATATTTCACAGTTACAAACATTTGTATAGGTACACACTATACACAAGGGGCAGTATATATTTTAGCTACACCTTACATACCTACGTAATCAATAAACTAACGCTATCAAAATGATGATAGGTATGTACACACGATTTTTTTTTCGAAATTTTTTGTAGTGAAACATAGGTATGTCGTCGCCTAGGGGGCATTACACTCTGTTTCTGATTATGACGTGAATGAACTGTATGATGAAACAAAGCTAGGTATATTGGTTTTGACAAAATTACGTTGGTTCCTTCATCTTGGGTTGATGACTCATTGCTGTCACATTGATCTGGATGAACTATAGTAGTCTTGCAGAATAGGTTCTAGCACTTAGCGAAGTAAGGAGGAGGAGGAATAAACAGTAAATACCTATAACCTACTTTCTTGATGTTTGTCTAGGTTTTTTACACAACGGAAAACTGAATTCATAATATTATGTAAATCACAAGAAAGGCTGAACTCACCATGTACCTAATCGAGCAAAATAACAACAGAATGATATAAAAGACCAATTCAGAGCCAAGCTCATTAAAAGAGCGCTTAAAATTTATGATAATAATCATAGATGGGTAAATACCAATGATCGTTAACTTTTAGTTTTCATGAAATAAAATCAAATTAAAATCTACCTAGCAGTCTGCATGTTAAAAATAATTACCTATTAGGTAGGTACCTACAAGAAAGAAAAAGGTGTAAGTTTAAAAATCATTAATAACAAAGTTAGAAAATTTCCATGTAAATTTGAACATTATTTTTAACATTTTGAGAATAGTGTGGGACTCATTTGGGGACAAGGAAAGGACGGGGTTGTTGATAAAAAATTAAATCCACGGGTACCCGGATGTCCCTGATTTTTCAAACTTTTCTACAATGTTCATTTTCATTTAGAAGAAAAAAAAAACTTTTTACATTAACTTTAAACAACTTTGTTTTAGCGTCTGCTTGCCCTTATCTCCCTCTGATGAATTTCTCTTTCGGTGTTTCCTTTTCTATAAAAGTTGGACTAAATTTGGTCAGGCAAGGTCACTATTTATTTATTATATTTTTATTTATGTATTTATTTACCTACTTGTTTATTTGTAGACTGTAGACCCCATGGCATTTGTTACAAATATTTTAGTCTTGGGCATTTTCTCTTAAATAAATAATCGTCAATCTTTATTAAAATTAGCCTGGTTTCTACTCAAATCAATATTCTTATCGCTTTTATTTTTAATATATACCTATTTGTCATTTTTCATTTCTTCATTAATTTTATTTTTCTTCGTTTTAATTTTTTTCCCCGTTTTGTTGAAAAAGTCCTTGGATTACAAATGTTTTCATCATTACTTGGAAACTGAAACTTTTTTCATAAAGGCTTTTTGTTTCAAATACAGATTAAAAACAGATAAAGCTCCGATTTCAATGTTAAACTGTTCAAGCGTCCCCCGTAGCAATTATTTTGTACTTTCAAGCGCAACATAACATTGTAAAGGTTGCTACTCACAATCCTTGGTTATCTAATTCAATTCGGCTCCACCTCTAGGATGTTATTATTTTTTAATGATTAAAGGGACAAGGAAAGGACGGGGTTGTTGATAAAAAAATGAAATCCACGGGTACCCGGATGTCCCTGATTTTTCAAACTTTTCTACAATGTTCATTTTCATTTAGAAGAAGAAAAAAAAAACTTTTTACATTAACTTTAAACAACTTTGTTTTAGCGTCTGCTTGCCCTTATCTCCTCCTGATGAAGTTCTCTTTCGGTGTTTCCTTTTCAATAAAAGTTGGACTAAATTTGGTCAGACAAGGTCACTATTTATTTATTATATTTTTATTTATCTATTTATTTACCTACTTGTTTATTTGTAGACTGTAGACATGGCATTTGTTACAAATATTCTAGTCTTGGGCAAATAATCGTCAATCTTTATTAAAATTAGCCTGGTTTCTACTCAAATCAATATTCTTATCGCTTTTATTTTTAATATACCTAGGTATTTGTCATTTTTCATTTCTTCATTAATTTTATTTTTCTTCGTTTTAATTTTTTCCCCGTTTTGTTGAAAAAGTCCTTGGATTACAAATGTTTTCATCTTTACTTGGAAACTGAAACTTTTTTCATAAAGGCTTTTTGTTTCAAATGCAGATTAAAAACAGATAAAGCTCCGATTACAATTTTAAACTGTTGAAGCGTCCCCCGTAGCAATTATTTTGTACTTTCAAGCGCAACATGACATTGTAAAGGTTGCTACTCACAATCCTTGGTTATCTAATTCAATTCGGCTCCACCTCTAGGATGTTATTATTTTTTAATGATTAAAAAAATATAGAATTCAATGGAGGAATGAAGAAGAGACCTTTGTCCAGTAGTGCACTCCATGTTGTCTGTGATGAAGAAAATAAAAACAAAACCTTGTAAATGTGTGGGTAAGTACCAAGTCATCGGAAAAAGATTTTTTTCGGTAGGAAGGCAGACAATAGAAAGTAACAAAGCTTACCTTCAAACAGAGCTGCTAACTTGGCAAGAAAGAGACCTGAAACACAAAGGAAATGGACACTTATTTTGTATGAATGCCTAGAAATTATTTTGATTATGCAATGTGCAACGCATACAACATAAAGTGTCTCCTATTATTATGTGCTTGTAGTTATCTACCTATGTAGGTATGTAGGTTCAAAATTATTCAAAAAGAAGCACAAGATAACAAGTCGAATGCATCGTTTTTGATGTATGACTGAGGTTAAGCAATTTTACGCGTGATTGGTATTCGAATGGGTGACCGGCCACCTGGATAATCGTGGCTGTTCTAGGACCAACTCAGACTGGGTGAGGTCAATGTGAGGAAAAAACCTCATTAATTTCAGGATGCGAGTGAAACTGAAGTATTTAGATCACTTTGAGGAATCTTTTTAAGACAAAAGAATTATAATAGTCAATGTGAGGCGAAAAAACCTCATTAATTTCAGTATGCGAGTGAAACTGAAGTATTTAGATCACTTTGAGGAATCTTTTTAAGACAAAAGAATTATAATAAGCGAACTTTTTCTTCTCGACTATTATGCAATGTGCAATGCATACACCATAAAATGTCTCCTATTATTATATACTTGTAGTTATCTACCTTATGTATGTAGGTTCAAAATTATTCAAAAAGAAGCACAAGATAACAAGTCAAATGCATCGTTTTTGATGTATGACTGAGGTTAAGCAATTTTACGCGTGATTGGTATTCGAATGGGTGACCGGCCACCTGGATAATCGTATGCACTTTTCAAAGGAAGCTTCAAAAGTTTCCAAACTCATACCACCAACGCCACCGAGGAAAATCAATTGACTTTGTAGTGGGGGGGGGATATAAAGGGAAATTTCTTCACCTCGAGTGCAAATGAAGATATATTGATGATCAAAGTTCACAAAGTTTGTCCCCGATGGAAGTAAAAATTATGCAGAATTTGCCATTCCGTGTCAAAAGCAGGAAATGCAAAACACTACTAGACGTACATAAACAAGGAGGAAATCGAATGGACTGGGTGAAGTCAATGTGAGGAGAAAAAACCTCATTAATTTCAGGATGCGAGTGAAACTGAAGTATTTAGATCACTTTGAGGAATCTTTTTAAGACAAAAGAATTATAATAAGCGAACTTTTTCTTCTCGACTGTCTCGGTTAAAAGCAAAGCATATAATTCCAGGTTTTCTCATAAACTACATTTCTTTTGTATAATTTAAACAAAACAGGAGAGGTTGGAAAAGGAAAAACCATGAAGAAAGTTCATGCAAAACTTTTCTTCTCAGACTCAAAAATTTAATATGAAAATCTTTATTAAAAAATTTAATTATTAAAACAAAAAAATAATAATGAACACCGTAACAATGGGCTGTTGGAGGATTATCTTAGCCCTTTACACATAAAACTTGAAGTTCTCTTGCATTCAGATTACCAGTTGGAGTTACATACCTACATAGATGAAACCATCCTTTATCTAAAACTAGCTCTCTGTAGAATGCTCTGTACCTTCTTTCATACGTCATTTCCTGAGTATAAGTTTTCAGTAAGCCTTATCTTATTAAAAGAAATTGGTCTCCCTAAAATTCAGACAAAAAATACATATTATATGTTTCACAGTTACAAACATTTGTATACACACTATACACAAGGGGCTGTATATATTTTAGCTACACCTTACATACCTACGTAATCAATAAACTAACGCTATCAAAATGATGATATGTACACACGATTTTTTTTTCGACATTTTTACTTTCTATTACCCTTACGTATAGGGGACCTATACAAGGTAATGAGAAAGTATTGCAATCGGTCCAAATTTTCAAAATCGGGAAATGGGTGGAAATATCCGTTTTGGGGTCCCCTGATTCCAATCTCTGATTATGACGTGGATGAACTGTATGATAAAACATAGCTATATTGGTTTTGACAAAATTACGAGTTGAATACAGGGTCTATCGGAAAATTTTGACCAATTCAGATACCAACGATGCTTCGGTGATCCGTTCCCATTGGGAACTGATCCATTCAACCTGCTAGCATAATGGTGAAAATTTTATTTTGTTTTTCTCGTATCGCCATTGGCTCCCAGAGAATCTGAGAAAATCCGGTGTTGATCGTTTCATCGTCTCTCTTATAGTTTGAGTAACAGAAGCTTCCTTTAATTTCATAAAATTTGCTTCACAGCCTACTTTACAATGCACTCTTTTCATTTTTTTCCCAACTTTATCTACTGCCAGCACAGTGTACTCTCATTGCTAGGGAAAGTTCAAAGTTATTCTAATGAATTGTCTGATCGTCGGATTGACCCTATATATATATTTATTTATTTTTTATCATAATTCAATTATCGCTTTGAAAGAGCATGGCTACATCAAACAAAAAACTTGACATGTTGGCCATTGGTACCTACTGCCTGCTGCCTAGTGGCAATGATTTTTTTTTTTTTTTTTTTTTTTTTTTTTTTTATTTTTCACAAAAATTTTTTTTTTTTTTTTTTTTTTTCAATATCAACAGCTGTAGATGTGCTACACGGGTAGATTTTAACTGCAACTTTCCTAACATCCAAGCAGACGAGAAAATAATGGAACGAGAAGAAAAAAAAAGAAACTATACACAATAGTAAAAAAACGGAAAATAAATGCATAGTGTTTTCCTGCTTCTTTTTTTTCGTTACAAAATAAAGAAAACTTGGAAGTACAGAGAGAGAATGATAAAATGAAAGTTGCAAGAGAAGTAATAAAAAAAAGTGAAACAAAATAAAGAAAGAGTTTATAATAAAACAAAACAACTAAACAGAAAAGAAAAAAGGAGATATA
>NW_007378138.1:104299-118158 GCF_000475195.1 Diaphorina citri
GTATTTTTTTTTTTTTTTTTTTTTTTTTTTTTTTTTTAACAAGATACTTTGTTTTATTCATATAACATACAACATAACAAAATAAACTAAAGGTAAATGCTTGTTAAACTAATAAACTGAAGTTAGCCATTTTACCTACAACACCTACATAATCATGCAATCACTATACTTACTGCCTAACTACCTACCTACAGTCCTACACACATACCTAAATGATTTGGCATTATTCACCCAAAAGAAAACAATTGGTTTAACCAAGTTGGCTCAGGAGTACTGAAGAGGAGGATGAAGCCTTTTCTTCAAGTTTGTTGAACTTGATTAAAAACTCCGAAAAATTAAAAATGCTTGTTAAACAAATAAACTGAAGTTAGCCATTTACCTACAACACCTACATAATCATGCAATCACTATACTTACTGCCTAACTACCTACCTACACATACCTAAATGATTTGGCAAAAGAAAACAATTGGTTCAACCAAGTTGGCTCAGGAGTACTGAAGAGGAGGATGAAGCCTTTTCTTCAAGTTTGTTGAACTTGATTAAAAACTCCGAAAAATTAAATTTTCACATAAAAAAAGCCCAAAAAATTAATCGTGTCAGATTAGACATTCTGTTTTAAACGACACACTGATGGAAACATTATTTCGAGTAAGAAGAAAAAAAAAGTCTACCTCTTGTAAAACTTATTTGGACTCATAGTCCGAGAGATTGGGGTTTCGACTCCTAGAACTTACGGAGAGAATAAATGAAATTTCCCCAACTAGAACAGTGGAAAAGATACGCAATATACCTACCCGGAGCGGATTTTGTGCTGAACGGATAATGTTCGTTCTCGGAACGGCTAGCTTTTTCTTATATTGTCTTCTTTCTCTCTTCGCTCTCGGGATGATAAGACCTTAGCAAATAATAACCTGAAAACGGCTACTTTCCCTGTCGCGTATAATATCTCTAGTAGCGCGGTCAAACTTTCTTGACTTGGCGGGGCGGAGCGCTACCAGCCCAAAAAATTAATCGTGTCAGATTAGACATTCTGTTTTAAACGACACACTGATGGAAACATTATTTCGAGTAAGAAAAAAAAAGTCCACCTTTTGTGAAACTTATTTGGACTCATAGTCCGAGAGATTGGGGTTCGACTCCTAGAACCTTATGGAGAGAATAAATGAAATTTCCCCAAATAGAACAGTGGAAAAGATATACGCAATATACCCACCCGGAGCGGATTTTGTGCTGAACGGATAATGCTCGTTCTCGGAACGGCTGGCTTTTTCCTATACTGTCTTCTTTCTCTCTTCGCTCTCGGGATGATAAGACCTTAGCAGTTAGGTACACTGTACCTGGTACAGTTCCCTCTATCAAACCTCTTCAAAAAAAAATAATAATAATAAAAACGCAGTAATAGATAGGTAAATGAACAAATTCGGAAAAAGTGAGTATAGCTACAGCTATGACAACGAAATTAACTGGCATGTTTGGCATGGGCAGTTTTGAATAATGTTTAATGAGGTAACGATATAACTCATAATAAAATTACATGTTTTGGTTCGTTTTATTGTTATTCGAGATATAAATACCGTTTTAAATCTAAATACACGCCTAGTAACGCAGTAATAGATAGGTAAATGTAAATGAACAAATTCGGGAAAAATGAGTACAGCTATGACAACGAAATTAACTGGCATGTTTGGCATGGGCAGTTTTGAATAATGTTTAATGAGGTAAAGTATAACTCATAATAAAATTACATGTTTTGGTTCGTTTTATTGTTATTCGAGATATAAATACCGTTTTAAATCTAAATACACGCCTAGTTACGTGTAATTTACATCCCTATTATTATACTTAAAAAAAGTATAATGGTAGATATACCTACATGGATATTTGTAAACGTATAATAAAATTCTCTTGTGTTAACAGCTTTGTTAACAAGCATGAAAATAATGAGATATAGTAGGGTCGAGTGTGGTAGATAGTGTAGGCTGTGTACTGTAGGTACATAAATTTTTAGCCCGTCCTTCCTTTATTATTACAACAGTAATAAAAAAGTATAAGGGACGGGCTATTGTATTCGCTTCGGTGTCGTCTGTCAATTCTCTTGTGTTAACAGCTTTGTTAACAAGCATGAAAATAATGAGATATAGTAGGGTCGAGTGTGTTAAATAGTGTAGGCTGTGTACTGTAGACTGTAGGTACATACATTTTTAGCCCGTCCTTCCTTTATTCGGTCTGTCCCCATAGAAGGACTTATCCAAACCTGGTCGACCTGTATTTCAAATTAAAGGTCTTTTTATCAGGAACACGAAAGTAGTGGTGCAAATTTTGTTTAGAAAACCATAAAGCCAAAAAAAAAAAAAAAAAATGGTTTTTGGGGGATTTTTTTTTACATTTTCTTTTAAATAGTGTAGGCTGTGTACTGTAGGTAGGTACATACATTTTTAGCCCGTCCTTCCTTTATTATTACAACAGTAATAAAAAAGTATAAGGGACGGGCTATTGTATTCGCTTCGGTGTCGTCTGTCTTTATGCAATGTGCAACGCATGCATCATAAAATGTCTCCTATTATTATGTACTTGTAGTTATCTACCTATGTATGTAGGTTCAAAATTATTCAAAAAGAAGCACAAGGTAACAAGTCGGATGCATCGTTTTTGATGTATGACTGAGGTTAAGCAATTTTACGCGTGATTGGTATTCGAATGGGTGACCGGCCACCTGGATAATCGTGTAATCAAAAATCAAATCAATAATAATAATAATAAACTGAAATATTAATCAAATTAGGTAGGTACAGAGGTACTGATTTTCCTTAACCACGATCGAATAAAGTACGGGCTAAAAAATTCCCGGAGGGACGGGCCCTGCTTGTTGTTTGTATGTAGGTATTTAAGGTACCTATTAAAGTCCAACGCGGAATGGTAGGTATGTTATGACTGCTATGTATGAGTAAGAGTAACATTGTGCGAATTTTCCTTTGAGAAAGTTTAGAGCACAAGAAAGTATGTGTGTACATAGCTGAATGAAAAGGACTAAAGAAAATGAGTAACATACTAAGCTACAGTCCTTCCTAAATATGTACATAACACATACATAGGTAGCCGTGTATGAGTAACATTGTGCGAATTTTCCTTTGAGAAAGTTTAGAACACAAGAAAGTATGTGGGTACAAAGCTGAATGAAAAGGACTAAAGAAAATGAGTAACATACTAAGCTAGTAACATCCTTCCTAAATATGTACATAACACATACATAGGTAGCCGAAAAAAGAGATTTCGTTCCATGAGAAGAAAAAATAAATGGTGAATTAAAAAAATAAACAACTAGGTAGGTAAGTATAAAAAAATTCCGTCGCTTCGCTCCGGAATCCCGCTAGTTCATCCCGAGGCATGGCCAAACTTGTGGAAAAGGCATGGCCGAACTTGTAGTTACCATCGGAAAATGTTGACCAGTTCTGATACCAACGATGCTTCGGTGATCCGTTCCCATTGGGAACTGATCCATTCAACCTGCTAGCATAATGGTGAAAATTTTATTTTGTTTTTCTCGTATCGCCATTGGCTCCCAGAGAATCTGAGAAAATCCGGTGTTGATCGTCTCATCGTCTCTCCTATAGTTTGAGTAACAAAAGCTTCGTTTAATTTCATAAAATTTGCTTCACAGCCTACTTTACAATGCACCCTTTTCATTTTTTTTCCAGCTTTATCTACTGCCAGCATAGTGTACTCTCATTGCTAGGGAAAGTTCAAAGTTATTCTAAAAAATTGTCTGATCGTCGGATTGACCCTGTATTTTTTTTATCATCATAATTCAATTATCGCTTTGAAAGAGCATGGCTACATGAAACAAAAAACTTGACATGTTGGCCATTGGTACCTACTGCCTGCTGCCTAGTGGCAATGATTTTTTTTTTTTTAATATTCACTAAAAAATCAAACATGCAAAAAGATGATTAGTTGTTAAAATAAATATAAAAAATACATTGAGGACAAAAATACCTCCCTTGGCAAGAATTGAACCTAGTTGTTAAAATAAATATAAAAAATACATTGAGGACAAAAATACCTCCCTTGGCAAGAATTGAACCTACGCTTTCCTGTTTACCAGTCGAGTTCTACAATTCACTGAACCACTATTACCAGATGGAAAACACAAATTTCCTAAGTGGGTGTGAATAAAGTTATTCGGTAAAAAATGAAATAAAAATATTCTTTCCACTGGGGGATTACATTATTCATTGTGTAATGTAAAAACAAATTATTATTTTCATTTTCCAAGAAGCTTCCCCCGTAAGCTTGGAGAATTTGAGATTAATCCTCTGGGACTTTTATGATAATAAATATAAAAAATCCCTTTTTGGAAAGAAAAATAAACGGAATCCTTGAAACGAATAATTTCTGAAAGTTCTAATTTAGTTCGGTTTGTAGGAAAAGAAAAATAGGTAGGTAGAATGGTATATGGAGAGCTAAATATATATACCTATGTGGCGAGAGTTTCAGCCACATATTTTTTTGTGAAGATATCAAGATTTCCACACGAAACGTTTCCTCCTGTCTTTTCCTTTCAATGTCTCTCAAAGGAGATAACAACTTCTCAGTGGTGACCCCGACGTGATGGAAATTAGGAAACTTGAGAGCCCTCATCTGGACTTGACCGCGTCCTGGCTGCGCACTCTGCGCAAATTTAGTTCGGTTTGGAGGAAAAGAAAAATAGATGGGTAGAATGTTTATATGGATAGCTAAATACATACCTACGTTCTTATCTAAGTAAAAATTGGATACAAAATTACTCGTAGATTCACAACATAATTACAATATTGTTATACATCATCAGCCCATTCAACAACCCACACAGAAATATAATAAAATCCAAAAAGTGGAAAACAAGGAGAATCCCATTTTTTCGTCTTTCCTTCTGGAAAATTTCTTCCGAAATATAAAGACTTTATGAAGAACAAATTACATTTTATGGACTAGTAAGTTTATCCCCCTCATCTTTCGTCAGTTGTTAAAGAAAACGTTAAAAAACTTGGGAGAGGGGAAAAAAGTGAAATTCGAATATTGTTATCTTGTTTAGGAAAATCTGTCAGGAGCAAAACTAGGACGAGAAATTATTAAAGTTAACAAGATCCTTCTTTGATACCAAACAGCTTTTATAAATTTGTTTGTTATTGTTGTTGATTGTTGTTGAAATTGTTAAAGTGAATAATACAAAAACTAAAGAAAGAATTAAGAATTTCTCACAGTGTACAGAATTTTTGTAAAACAAATTTTTTCGAGTGAATACATTTTTTCAATTAAAATTTTATGCTGATTCCAAAAATTAAATAAAAAATGGGGGTTCCCATAAGAGTGACCTATATTTGGCAAAAAATGGGCCGTTTTGCAAAAAAAATTGCAAATTTAAAAAAAGCCATTTTAATCATCAAAATTTCATCCACATGATGCCGTTTATTTCATTCCTTAATTCCCAGCCGTTTCTGAGATATAAGCGTGGTTCGCAAATATCACGAACCACCCTGTATAGCCACCTTGTGAATATTGTGAATCCTTCTACTGCAACCCTATCTATTTTTCACCGAACAGTAATTTTATTATTCTTCAATCCGAGCCCTTTTTTCCTCATAGCAATCCTAAAGCACTCAGATTTGTTCATTTCCGGGATAGGTTTAAAAACTTATCAAAATCTTGAAATTATTACAAGAACATAGCAATCCTAAAGCACTCAGATTTGTTCATTTCCGGGATAGGTTTAAAAACTTATCAAAATCTTGAAATTATTACAAGAACTTATACCTACTTATTTGAAAACGTGTCTTCATTCTTTTCTTTCCAGTAAGAGCTAAATCTACCAAGAAGTATCCATCGAAGCCTATAATAAAGAGTGAAATTAGAAACACAGATACTAAAGCAACACATGATATTGTCTCTGATGATAGGAAATTTAGTAAGAAGAATCCGTCAAAGTTACGAAAGAAGAGTGAAATTAGAGAAATCAAACAGACAGATACGAATTCAACACATCTTCCTGATGTTAGATCATCTAAAACGACTCAAACTCTGAAAAACAAAGCCATCAAACCTCTCGTGGATTTATTTGACAATGAATCCTTGTCTCCCAGAAAAAGTAACTTCAAACATAAAGGAAGCCGGGCTAATATGAAAAACCTTGGCAGGAGGTTCATCACATTGGTCAAGAAAAATGCTCTTGAAAACAAAAATTCACAAATGAAATCCCAAGACAATGACCTTCACTTGATAAAAGAGAAAGTATCTGTGAGACAGATCAAGCGGGCATTTACACACAAGTCAGAAAGTGTGCACAAATTTGGCGAGAGGAATTTAATAGCTAAAAAAGTACTTCTACCAATCAAACAAGGCAAGGAATCAAATATGAATGGCAACAGCTCTTTTCTCAATGAGTTTCTGGAATCTGTTAAAAAGAAGAGTAACTCTCTGAGAAACACCAAAGTATTGGATGCGCTGAATAATGGACTTCACAATGACGACAAAATACCGGATTCGTCTGGAGATCAGAAGATAGATCAGGAAAATAGCACTAATCCAAAGCAATTACCTCTGATCCAAGAAACCGTTACGGCCTGTCACATGTTTACTGTAGATAATAAACAGAAAAAGTACAAAGAACATAGCCACCCCCCACCTGAGGAACTATTCCAACCTAAACTATACACGTTCCGCATGCATGCAGATAATCCAATGACCAACTGTCCAATCAGTACTAAACCCCCGCCATTCTGGGCATTACTAGACAACTTCATTGCAGTAATCTGGGCTCTTCTAAAACAGGACAGTATAGGAATCAACCAACTACAATGGACTTATGAACTTCTAAAGATGATGAAATACAAAAACGGACTAACACCCGACATAATTGAAGAATTCACCGAGGCTATCCAAGATAAACTCATATACGGTTATGCCGAGTACTACAATATAAAAGACATGAGTAGAAATGAAAACTCCAGCAAAGCTCAGATCGAACATAGAGGAAAGAAGATCAACCTCATAGCTTTGAAATGTATCAAGAAGAACAAGTGGGTGAATAGCACAGCTTTGTCCAAATCCTACAGCTTACGAGAAATCGTCAAGTATGGACCTAACAGTATAGGTACACCTAATGAGGCGGACCAGATGATTATAAAATCCTTGATACCAACTGCCACAACTCGGGTTTGTCATTTTAATTCACAAGTGTCTCATGACGAGATTCCTGAAGGCTCACATCCTGATCCTTGTTGTCTTACTGAGAAACAAAAGGAAGAATTGAAACACATCCTAACCAAGATGAGAAAAGAGCAAGCGGAGAGAGTCAAGAATGAAATAGGCAAGATCCACAAGATTGAAACTCTCATGGGGAAAGTGGACAACAACTTCAATCCCAACGATATTGATGTTGCTCTGAAAACAGCTGCCAAGTTGAAGAAGTTGGAAGAAAGTACGCAAATTGATAATGGTAAAGATGGTTGACAATATAAATTTATTGATTGTGAAACATGGCTTGGTACTTCTTGACAAAATAAACAATATTGAAAATCCCGGATCAAAGTTTCGTATCTATTAATTAATAGGTGGAAAGAAAACAAGCAGAGAGTAGTAACTAGTTACATTTATTAACCTCTATTTTCAAGAAGAGGAGGAGTTGGAGAGCAATAAATTATTGTTCCTCGTTGAAAGCTGTCCGAGATGAACTACGAAATTACTCTTGGGCCGAATTTGTGTACACGGATTTATTGCAGTATTTACAATAGGTAATAGTTACAGGTAGAATACAGTTATATGTATATAGAATAGGTGGAATTACGTTACTAAAAGTAGTAAGTACATAGTAACCTTACTCAATAAATTAAACACTCGAGTAAGTGATAAAATTAAATTCCATTTAGAAATTACCAAGAGACGCTGATGGCATATTGCGCGTTCTTCTTTGGCGTAAATCATTGCGTGTGCCAGATTTATACACATCTCGCTCTTCTTTCTCTTCCTCTTTTTACTCCCTCCTTCTTCTCCTCCTCCTCCTCTTCTTTTTCTTCTTCTTCGTTTTCCTATTCCTCTTCCTTTTTCTGTTCTACCTATTATTTCTCCTCTTGTTATTCTTCTTCCTCTTTGTCTCCTCTTCCTCCCTCCTCCCCACCTTTATTTTTCTTTCTTTTTCTTCTTCTTCGTTTTCCTATTCCTCTTCTTTTTTCTGTTCTACCTATTATTTCTCCTCTTGTTATTCTTCTTCCTCTTTGTCTCCTCTTCCTCCCTCCTCCCCACCTTTATTTTTCTTTCTCCTTCTCCTCATTTTCTTCCTCTTCCTCCTTCCTATATAGGAAGAAGCACCAACCTCAGTGGTGCAGTTGTTAACGCGTTGGACTTTGGATCTGGAGGTTGGCGGTTCGAGTCCAAGTAATGTCATGAAATTTATCTAGGTGAAATAATCGGGGAACGATGTTTGTGACAAGCATTTAAATATGCTTAACACAATTAAAATTCCTTCTTTTTTTTTATATAGGAAGAAGCTCTTCCTTTTCTTCGGATATGGAAATTATGGGAAACTGAAGCACCCAGTGTCCAAAAAGCAGCAAAGTAGGTACTCTTATACAACTGAGTGGTAAATGGAACTCACTATCTACTTTTTTTGGCTAAATTTCCATTGGAGATTTTTTTTTTATGTCTTCTACATTTTTCCTAACATTTTGTTAACCGTTATAGTAGTTACCTACTTTTCATGAAATTAGAACGTTTATTAACTAGGGAGGTAGCCACATAAATACAAACATATATGTATGTACCTATTACCCATGTTTACAAGTATGTTTAAAATTTAATGTTAATGACTTTATGGAACGCTATTAAAGGGGCGGAGAGAAATGAGGAGGGAGGAATGGACATATGGGCTGAAAGAAGAGGAAAGGGGAGAGGAGGAGGGGGAAATCATAAAAAATATATACCTATAGGTATAAAACATTAAATAATAATAATATATCGCACCATCTCGCAGAGCCTTGAAATGTGTGAGTTTAAGGTCAGCAACGAATTTCTCATTTTGAACTTCTAGAACACACACATTGGCAACGAAATTCTGTGTGTTTATTGTTTTAACATTAATGTTTTATAGGTCCATAACTTTTATGCTGTTTGTGCCTTGTTTTACGCCGTGTAATCACTAATCACGCATGGCATGATCGATATTTATATCAGAATATCCTCATCATGCTCAAACATCTAAAAAAAAAAAAAACATAAATACCCCTCATTTGTAAATATTACCTACAGGAGAGAGAGAGAGAGAGACGTTTTATAGGTCCATAACTTTTATGCTGTTTGTGCCTTGTTTTACGCCGTGTAATCACGCATGATCGATATTTATATTATAGGTACCTACCTTACATGATCATTAGTAATGTCATTACTAATGATGGAATTCCGGATTTTCTGATTTTTCATCATCAGAGGAGAGAGAGAGAGGGAGGGAGACGGGAGGCAGAGATCAAAGAACTGAACCAAATATAATTCCAAAATCTACGTACCTATAGCTATTCTAAATAAACAATACAAAAAAAAAGTTTGTACATTTTGTTTGAATTTTTTTTTTTTTTAACTTTTCCGTTTGTTTTACCAAATTGCTCTTTTTGCTTTATCCTATTTAGCCTGAGCGTTATTTTTAAAAGTTCAGGGCTCTATAAATCTAAAGTTTTAGAGATGGGTCGGTAAACTACAGAAAAAAAATAGAAGAGCAAAAATTATTTTTAAAATTGCACTTCGAGCTATGTGAGTACTTTATTGTTGCAAATGGCGTAGCTATTACGAAGTAAAGATTTTAGATTTAGATTTTATTTTATTTTTATTGTACATAAATACACAAAACATTCACAGATATACTATCTACATCATTCATAGAAACATTACAACATTCACGGGAACATTACAACATTCACAGCAACATTACAACATTCTCAGGAACATCACAACATTCACAGCAACATTACAACAACATTCACAGATATACTATCTACATCATTCATAGAAACATTTTACAACATTCACGGGAACATTACAACATTCACAGCAACATTACAACATTCTCAGGAACATCACAACATTCACAGCAACATTACAACATTTATGTTTGTTTTCCAAACAAAAGCATCATGTGCGATAAGCTCTTTGGTCTAAAAATAAAATTCGATAAGCTCTTACACAGAAAAATATAAAATAACAGAAGGATTGGGTTTGGGGTGAGTCCCTTGCTCCCTAGGGAGGGAAGAAAAATCATTTATTTATAATTTCCCAACGCTCGAAATGTGCTCATTTTGAGCCTTGTGAATTTTGTAACAATTCGATAAGCTCTTACACAGAAAAATATAAAATAACAGAAGGATTGGGTTTGGGGTGAGTCCCTCGCTCCCTAGGGAGGGAAGAAAAATCATTTATTTATAATTTCCCAACGCTCGAAATGTGCTCATTTTGAGCCTTGTGAATTTTGTAACAATAAAAAAAAGAGTTCGCGCGGTACCTTTGTAAAAAAATAAAATGTATAGAAATTTCGAAAATTGAAGAACCCACGGGAAAAAATATGATGGTCCGATTTCTAGTTGGACATTATTTCATCGATAGGGGGGTTATGCCGAGTACTACAATATAAAAGACATGTGTAGAAATGAAAACTCCAGCAAAGCTCAGATCGAGCATAGAGGAAAGAAGATCAACCTCATAGCTTTGAAATGTATCAAGAAGAACAAGTGGGTGGATAGCACAGCTTTGTCCAAATCCTACAGCTTACGAGAAATCGTCAAGTATGGACCTAACAGTATAGGTAGACCTAATGAGGCGGACCAGATGATTATAAAATCCTTGATACCAACTGCCACAACTCGGGTTTGTCATTCCAAGTCACAAGTGTCTCATGACGAGATTCCTGAAGGCTCACATCCTGATCCTTGTTGTCTTACTGAGAAACAAAAGGAAGAATTGAAACACATCCTAACCAAGATGAGAAAAGAGCAAGCGGAGAGAGTCAAGAATGAAATAGGCAAGATCCACAAGATTGAAACTCTCATGGGGAAAGTGGACAACAACTTCAATCCCAACGATATTGATGTTGCTCTGAAAACAGCTGCCAAGTTGAAGAAGTTGGAAGAAAGTACGCAAATTGATAATGGTAAAGATGGTTGACAATATAAATTTATTGTTTGTGAAACATGGCTTGGTACTTCTTGACAAATTAAACAATATTGAAAATCCCGGATCAAAGTTTCGTATCTATTAATTAATAGGTGGAAAGAAAACAAGCCGAGAGTAGTAACTAGTTACATTATTAACCTCTATTTTCATTAGAAACATTTCCTCCAAGGAAAAGATAAAGAAGAGGAGGAGTTGGAAAGCAATAAATTATTGTTCCTCGTTGAAAGCTGTCCTAGATGAACTACGAAATTACTCTTAGTCCGAATTTGTCTACCCTCCTGACGCCCGACGAAAATTTGCTTGTGTAGTAATAAACGCCCGACGTCCACACGTGTGGACACACTCTTTGTAGTCGTAGAGACCCATCATATTTTTAGGCTTGTAGTCATAGACGCCCGACGTCCACACGTGTGGACATACGGATTGCTTTTACTGATGTGAAGTTAGTATCGAAGTCTAATTTCATACAAATCGAACTAACCTAACCGGTCAGCAGTTATTGCAAAAACGATTTTTCATAATTAGGTATCCCTTTTTGGTTCTCCTTATCAAGCATCCCATCCAAAGTTCCCATCAAATCCCGGGATTAAATATTTTGGACGACGAACTTTTTCCAATGGTGAAATTGTTGGAGGGCTAATGTACTATGTATTGAGATTTTCTAAATATACATAGGTATGAAAAATCCAAAGTATACACTTTTCAAAGTACCTACTATAATCTACATAACTACATAGGTATACATATTAGATACATACGTACGGGTATTATTATACTTTTAATTTTTGAACATGGAAAGTGTTTTTGACACTCTCTCTCTCAGTCCCTCTTTTCCTTTCTCTCTCTTTCTCTATAGGTATGTACGTATAGGTACCATCCAATGGGAATCGCGGTGCAAACGAATCAATACATCAGGGCACCTAATAGAAAGAAAAAATGTGGTTACAGAGACATAGTATAAATTAGAAGCGGAGAGAACCACTCGGATGATGAGAAAGCTACCTATATTTTTTTTCCTACCTTTATCTCACCCTCATACTCCCTGCCATGGGCTGTTCAAGTGTATTCAAATTATAGATGGTATCTCCCTACTGGTAGCGAGAGGTTTTGTAAGCATTCAATATGCAAATGAGACTTAAAAATAGAATTCGCTTTCTAAAAACCCAGTGGTAGCCAATCTGATGAAAGATAAAGAAACGAAAAAAAGTAAAAATTCAAAGGCGAAGAAAAAATGTTACTGATAATAAAAATAAATTAAAAAAAAACTACCTGCTATAAAATTAGTGGTCCGTTGAATAGAGTTAGAAAATGGGTTCCTAGTTCCTACAGGACTGATTTGAAAATGTTTCATTCATGTGTTCAACATGTTAATAGTTCTAGATGAAAAATCGAATATGTTGGAAGATAAACAACAGCTGATCTGCAGGCATATAAATTGTTAGCCATAGCCATTAGGTACCTATTGGGATTTCAAAAAGTAGCAGTAAATTCCATGCTGGAGGCGATTTTCTAGTCCACCCTCAGGTCCCTCAGCGTTTGATGGAGCGTTGACCATCGAAAATGTCGAACTTTAGGGGCATAAATATATTGAGATCCGCTGTTTTTTACACTCCGCCAAGGTTCTTCATTTCATTGCTCATCCATAACTATAGGCAAGCAGGCGGGGTATCTCAATATCCAAAACCTGAAACGGCCGCAGGTGTCAAAACGAGATTCGAAATTATTAACGGGGCGCTCTTCAGTTGCCTGCATTTTAAGATTGTCTTTTACTGAATAAATAGGAGAGAGTTCTTCTTCTTATTCTTCTTCTTCTTCTTCTTCTTCTTCTTCTTCTTCTTCTTCTTCTTCTTCTTCTTCTTCTTCTTCTTCTTCTTCTTCTTTTAAATGTCTGTCTGTCTGTCTGTCTGTCTGTCTGTCTAATTTCATACAAATCGAACTAACCTAACCGGTCAGCAGTTATTGCAAAAACGATTTTTCATAATTAGGTATCATTTCTAGTGGATGTGCCAAAAATACCACATATAATTCTAGACCAGAATTTCTGGCTCGTGATGAGAGTAGGAGAATTAGCACAGAGAAAGGAAAAACACGCGGAAAAGCGAGAAACACGAAATTCTTGAGTCCATAACTTGGTACACTCTGCCCCTGACGAGAAAAAGATATGTCAATATTCAATAAATTTCGGGAATTCCAATTTGAAAATTAAAATCCAAGAATTCAAATTCCAACTTTGTTTTATGGTGTTTTAGGACACGCATTTTTGCTGATGATGCTACTGCTGCTTTTGCTGCACATGTCAAAATGCTTTGAAATTTCAAATACTTCCTCTCGACTTTCTCCCAAATTGCTCATTGAATCATCAATTTATTCATGAGTCAACATTCAGCAATTGAAGACTTTTATGTAAAAGGGTCTATACCTATCTGATTGGGCCTTTTTTTTTTTTTTTTTTTTTTTTTTTTTTTTGAAATTTTTTTTTTTTGGCAATACCCCCCCCCCCCCCCCCCCCCGAACCCGTAATCTCTCAAAAGTGAATTGGATATAACTAAAACCTTCATATCGAAATTCTCGTGTAAAGAGTTTGTAAGAAATAGGTAGTATTTATAAAGAGTTTGTAAGAAATAGGTAGTAAAATTCATCGACAGTTCGACACAGAGAAGTATCGAACCCGCA
>NW_007378138.1:118227-123988 GCF_000475195.1 Diaphorina citri
CCGAATTTGTCTACACGGATTTATTGCAGTATTTACAATAGGTAATAGTTACAGGTAGAATACAGATATACATAGAATAGGTAGAATTACGTTACTACAAGAATAGGTAGAATTACGTTACTACAAGTAGTAAGTACATAGTAACCTTACTCAATAAATTAAACACTCGAGTAAGTGATAAAACTAAATTCCATTTAGAAATTACCAAGAGACGCTGATGGCATATTGCGCGTTCTTCTTAGCGTAAATCATTGCGTGTGCCCAGATTTATACACATCTCGCTCTTCTTTCTCTTCCTCTTTTTACTCCCCCTCCTTCTCCTCCTCCTCCTCTTCTTCTTTTTCTTCTTCTTCCTTGTTTTCCTATTCCTCCTCCTTTTTCTGTTCTACCTATTATTTCTCCTCTTGTTATTCTTCTTCCTCTTTGTCTCCTCTTCCTCCCCCCCCCACCTTTATTTTTCTTTCTCATTTTCTTCCTTTTCCTCCTTCCTATATAGGAAGAAGCTCTTCCTTTTCTTCGGATATAGAAATTATAGGAAACTGAAGCACCCAGTGTCCAAAAAGCAGCGTAGGTCCAAATACAACTGAGTGGTAAATGGAACTCACTATCTAACTTTTTTGGCTAAATTTCCATTGGAGATTTTTTTTTTAATGTCTTCTACATTTTTCCTAACATTTTGTTAACCGTTATAGTAGTTACCTACTTTTCATTGAATTAGAACGTTTATCAACTAGGGAGGTAGCCACATAAATACATAATATGTACCTATTACCCATGTTTACAAGTATGTTTAAAATTTAATGTTAATGACTTTATGGAACGCTATTAAAGGGGCGGAGAGAAATGAAACCAAAAGAAAACGCAAAAGAACACGAATTTCAAAATTTTCAACAAGAAAACTTGTGACCTCAATGTTTCCATTAGAATTTGCCTAATTAGGAAATATACTGGGTATATCAGGTTAGAAAAATACACGTTTTTTAAGTTTTCTTCCAACATGGAGCAAATTTTTGGCCCACCCTGTCGAACTATTTCGGTCACATTATACCCTTTCTGAAAAAAAGTTCATCAACAGACATCTCATTGGGAAGATTAGAAAGTTTTCGTGAAGTTTTCACAAGCTAGATGATTATGGTGACAGAGGATGAGGTGAAGGAGGAGGACCTGGAGAGGAAAGGAGAAAATATATACTAAAAATAAGATGAAAAGACTGAAGAGGAGGAGAAAGAAAAAGAAAAGGAAAACGAAAAATAAAAGCAACCAAAAAAGGGGGAAAGAGGAGAGAAATTGGAATATGGAAAAGAAGGAGGAAGAAGAAAAGGAGGGGTTATTTGAAACGGATAAGGAAGAAAAAGAAGATGAGACATTGTAGGAAAGATGAGAGGAAGAATACAGAGAAAAAGTAGAAGAAGGAGGAGAGAAAAAGAAGAGGAGGAAGAAGAAGAAACAAAACTAGTAGGTAATCCATTGAACCGAAATTTCCGTCAAGTACTCGTACGAATAATTGCAAAATTTTACAAATTCCATGAAAAAAAAATAATAATAATAATAAAAAAAAGTTCTCAGACAAACGGTTCTCCGATCAAAACAAACATACCTATTTGTAGGCTAACTTAAAGAAAAACAAGTTCACTTCGTTCTTCCAGTCAGGAAGAAAAAGAGAACAAGGAAGTAGACATGGGAAAAGATAAGGGACTTGATGGCAACATGGCAACTGTCGCTGCACAACTTTGGCATCCATTGTGATAAGGGCAAACTGTAGTGAAGTTCTACCTACACTGCAATTTTATTTTATCTACACTTAGGTATACTTAAATGACTATTAGGTATAATATATTTTTGCTGCACAATAACAGTAGGTAAGTAGTTATTTTTTATCACAAGAGATGTTATCAGATGATGAGACTGTTGAGACACAATGTCTGTAAACATTGCAAGTTTTTTTAGCAGGACCTGGAGAGGAAAGGAGAAAATATATACTAAAAAGAAGATGAAAATACTGAAGAGGAGGAGAAAGAAAAAGAAAAGGAAATCAAAAAATAAAAGCAACCAAAAAAGGGGGAAAGAGGAGAGAAATTGGAATATGGAAAAGAAGGAGGAAGAAGAAAAGGAGGGGTTATTTGAAACGGATAAGGAAGAAAAAGAAGATGAGACATTGTAGGAAAGATGAGAGGAAGAATACAGAGAAAAAGTAGAAGAAGGAGGAGGAGAGAAGAGGAAGAGGAGGAAGAAGAAACAAAACTAGGTAACTCATTGAACTGAAATTTCCGTCAATTTTCCGTCAACTCGCACGAATTGCAAAATTTTACAAATTCCACGAAAAAAAAAAAATCTCAGACAAAGATCAGTGCCTCATACCACCAAAGTATGGAAAAGTATCTTACAAGTGTAATAGCCAATGGAAAAGCAAAATTTTGAATTTGGACGAATGAGATCGAAATATGGAATTGTAAATACTTTTCCATACTTTGGTGATATAGGGCACAGAACAAACAAACATATTTGTAGACCAACTTAAAGAAAAACAAGTTCACTTCGTTCTTTCAGTCAGGAAGAAAAAGGAGAACAAGGAAGTAGACATGGAAAAAGATAAGGGACTTGATGGCAACTGTCGCTGCACAACTTTGGCATCCATTGTGATAAGGGCAAACTGTAGTGAAGTTCTACCTACACTACAATTTTATTTTATCTACACTTAGGTATACTTAAATGACTATTAGGTATAATATATTTTTTGCTGCACAATAACAGTAAGTAGTTATTTTTTCAAGAGATGTTATCAGATGATGAGACTGTTGAGACACAATGTCTGTAAACATTGCAAGTTTTTTTTCCAATATTTTTTATTTGTGAAAGAGGTATACTTAAATGACTATTAGGTATAATATATTTTTGCTGCACAATAACAGTAAGTAGTTATTTTTTATCACAAGAGATGTTATCAGATGATGAGACTGTTGAGACACAATGTCTGTAAACATTGCAAGTTTTTTTTCGTCATCAGGGATCGGACCTGGTGAGAAAATACGCCTAACAGTGCACGTGGGACAAGAAAATAAATTCACGACAAAAGAACATCATAAAAACTCCGTCATTAGAAATATTATGAACAAACGCTCTTATTGTTATCGTTATTGTTGTTAATATTCTGTGATATCACGAGAAAAATCACCAAGTGTGAAAGATTTTGGCGTGAAACACGGCGTAGTCAGTGCGGGATCCTTTATACAGATTTCCTGTATTGCAGAACCTAGATGACAAATCACCAATGCCAGAAGATGTAGGTACATAGGTATTGTAGATACTATAAAAATTTATAGACTAATAATCGAAACGTCCCGGATTCGATTTTCAGAGTCAACTAAATCTTGCACTCCTATTTGAATTGGAAATTTTTCAACGGGTTACTTGCTGTTGGTCTCAAACTAACCGAGCATGAAAAGTATTATTATTGTCCATTACCTTGGGGACCTATAACATACCTAGTTACATTAAATTTTAGATGAGGTATTTTGGTAGTTGTTGTTCAAAACAGCAATAACAAAGGTAGGTACACTGAGAATTTTTTACTTTGCCAAAACATCGATGCCAACCTTGAACTCTAATGTTGTTTTTAACTTTTTTTAAGCATAATTCCAAACTTTTTAACACAATCCGTAAAAGTAAGCACTACATCAAAGGTTAAGTAAGGGTGAGCATTTGAAGTTTTGAAGTTTTTAAAGATGAGTGTTCCACCGCCGTTTTTATTTCGTAGCAATGGAACAACTGCTACATTAGACGCTTGTGGCCTGTGTTCATCATCTTTCTTTTCCTTACTTCCCTTTCCCTGAGAAATACAACTGATAAATTATGTTGAACGAGGTTTCTGTGACCCTTTTTCAAATGCATTAGATAGGTACTCAAGTTAGCTAATGGTGCATCACCACCATAATGTTACACATCATAAATTTCGGATTCCAATTTGTTAATGTTGCTTACTTCTAGGGTAGGTACTGTCATGTTAAAGGGATGAGATGTTGAAACAGTGACTTGCCGTCTCTTTATCTATTTTTTACTGGATTTATCTTTAAACTCTTGGGAGGTATTTATTTTGAAAGATACAGACTAGGTAACTTTATAGCTGAATTTATTGCTGAAGTACCCTACTAAATACGCCAACAGCGAAATAAAGTTCAAGAAATCGTAGGTAGGTAATTACTTTTACCTATCTGATAGGTAGGTACCTATAGGTATTAAATCTACGCAACAAGTCAGTTTAAAATCCATTTAGGGCACCTAATTGAAAATGTGCTTAGTCCCCAATCAAACGCAAAATGTCAAAAGTTTATTTACTAACTCTCAAGTTTATTTTGGGATGAAGAAAGAAGAATGTCAGAATTTTATCAGGATTTAGGAGGAGAGTGATAAATGCTGCAGATTTACTTCATTAACCCAGTTTTTATTTCATTACCTAAATTTTATAAATTTGAAAATCGATAGTCTTTCTCGAACCAACTCAACCTTAATTTATTTATGGATACATTCGAATGGAACCCTTGTATCGGTTCTCTACCATAGTATCCTACTAGCCCTTAAAGTAATAGTTGGGTATCCGCTATCTACTTCTTTCTATTAATTATTGTAGTAGGTACCTACCCGCACTTACTAACTCTAACTCAATGTCCTCCTCTACAAAAAAAAAAAAAAAAAAAAAAAAAAAAAAAAAAAAAAAAAAAAAAAAAAACAAATAAAAACAAAAACCAGATTGCTTTTTTCTTAATCCCTACTGTTCTCGCTTTGAAGACCCTTCTGTATTTTTTGCCTAAATTATATCCTTACTCCTCTCTCTCTCTCTCCCTGCTTCCTTTTCTGTTTCTCTCTCTCTTTCTCTCACTCCTCCTCTTCATTTCTCCATCTCTCTTTCGCCTTCTATTTTTACTTTTCTTTTTTCTCCTTCTTCCTTCCCTTAGTATTTATTCCTCCCTTAGATACTCATTCCCCCTTAGCCACCTTCCACCTGCTTTCTTTATCTTCTTTACTCTTCATTCCTCTTTCTCTCCTTTCTTTCTTCCATCTTCCCGTTTCTTTATATTTCTTATCAAGAATATTTCGTTCCTCACCAGTAACTACTAAACCTTCTGGTAGAAACTCCTCATCACATTCTAAAGTCTAAACATTAAACAATCTAAACAAATCCCTAACCTCTTCACTAAACAAGACAGAAAAGCCCCTAGACAGATAGATAAGGGCTGATGGGCTTAGTTAGAAAGCTCTTCATCTGCTGGTTGGAATAGTCATGTATGAAAAATCCAAAGTATACACTTTCCAAAGTACCTACTATAATCTACATAACTACATAGGTATATATATTAGAAACATACCTACGAGTATTATTATACTTTTAATTTTTGAACATGGAAAGTGTTTTTGACACTCTCTCTCAGTCCCTCTTTTCCTTTCTCTCTCTCTCTCTCTCTCTCTCTCTCTCTCTCTCTCTCTCTCTCTCTCTCTGTGTTATTTGAAACAATAACTAAAAGTAATAATGAATATAATAATAATAATATCCCCGTGGCCCCCAAACAGGTCACCATTAGGCGCGAAAACGAACCGCGGTACGTTCTTCCGGAGCCCAAGCTTAGGGCAGGTGGTAAGCTGTTTATATAAAATTAAGTAAAAGTAACGTTTATAAGGTTTCCCCAATGAAAAGACCACACAGAGCACAACTGGGTCGTGGATTATACCTATCATAAGCAAGGCAGAAAGAGGCGGGTAGACTACCTCT
>NW_007378138.1:124013-125317 GCF_000475195.1 Diaphorina citri
TTCTACGAAATCTCTCTTTCTCTCTCTCTCTCTCTCCTCCTCCTCCTCTCACTCTCCTTCTTGCTTTCTCTCTTTCTCTCCTGTATATGTCTCTGCTATCTCTCCACGCCCCCTTTTAATCTCAGCTTTCTCATCTCTTTCTCTCCCTCCTTCCCTCTCTCTCCCTCCCTCATTCACTCTCTTTATGTTTTTTCCTCACATAAAAAGTTTAAACTTATTATCCTTCTCCACTCTTCCTTTCCCTTTCCTACCTCCCCTTATCACTCCAATCTCTCTCCTCCTCCCTCTCTCTCTCCTCCTCCTCTCTCTCTCTCTCTCCCCGAAATTCCTTTTTCTCTATCCTTTTTCATTACGAATTCTGCGTTAATTTTCATTACTCTTCATCACGTTTTTTCACACCCTTTCTGCATCTCTAGGATCTGACTCACTGAGTAGTCCACTGAAAAGAGCGACTCTTTTTCATAACTCACTCACAAACTTCAGGGATCGGACCTGGTGAGAAAATACGCCTAACAGCGCACGTGGGACAAGAAAATAAATTCACGACAAAAGATCATCATAAAAACTCCGTCATTAGAAATATTATGAACAAGCGCTCTTATTGTTATCGTTATTGTTGTTAATATTCTGTGATATCACGAGAAAAATCACCAAGTGTGAAAGATTTTGGCGTGAAACATTGAGTAGTCAGTGCGGGATCTACATACTATAGTAATTGAGGCACGTCTACAACGCAACGCATTTGTCAATCCGCAATAGGCTAGATTGGTTCAAAAAAGGATTTTCCACATACTGACCATATACTCCACTCGGAGTCTTCCTCTTCTTTGTCCGCCTGATCTTATTCCTTCGACAAATATCCTACCCGTTTTTCACCAAAATCCTTCTTTATTCAGATCGATTTTACATAGATTGTTAACCCACCTAGCCGTAAATCAAATACCCCAGCATACGAGTATTATATGTACCTAACGACCAATCGACATTAGTAGAGCTAGAGAGTTATCCAAATACCGGTTCCTCATTTCTACCGCCATCACACACTGGATCCTCATTTCTACCGCCATCACACACCGGATCCTCATTTCTACCGCCATCACACACGTCACTGATTCCTCTGAGATGAGTGTGAATGTGCATGGCCCGTGAAAGTCATGTTTGTATTGTCATACTTTTATGATGCCTCTCCATTCCCTCTGCCGTCAGCAGTTTCAGCACAAAACGTTTTGTTCGTTTCCACACCTCTCTTCCCTTTCTCATTTCTCTTCTTCTTCTTCTTCTTCTTCTTCTTCTTCTTCTTCTTC